>NC_065506.1:19363268-19410835 GCF_006386435.1 Epinephelus moara | reverse complement strand
ACGGGGCATGAGATATGCCCACAAAGTTTGCAATTTCAGTCGGTTGCTATAGCGCCCCCCCCTTTGGCCAATTGATGTAAAATTGCTTCATTTGCATCCTCCCATGACCCTCTACCACTGTGCCAAATTCCACATGGATTGACCAAGTCAGTGAGGAGAAAAACGTGGAACAGACACACACAGACACACCCACAGACAGAGTTTTCGTCATTATATAGTAAAGAGATTAAAGATATAGTAAAGATATTAAAATGGACATTTTGACTGGCTTTGAGTTAAAAACAACACAATACAAATAATTAAAACCGCATTTCAGGTATTAATAAATCTGTATGTTATGAAATAGCTTTATAAAAAGACAAATTTGCCAGCTCAATGCCCAAAACAGATTTTTTAAAACAGGATATAGTCCAGAATGAACATGCAAAGGCTTGCCTTGGAGGACAGATATAAATCAGAAATGATTAGATATTCCAGTCATCTTTGGGTTCAGGTGTCGCTTTTTATCACATAGTATTAACTTTATACAAGACACATGATTTTGTGCTTTCTCCACATGCATTTGTCCAAGCTAATTGCAGCACTCTGAGGGAGAGCTGAAATGTCTTTGTGTCAGCACTGTGTGGTGTCTGTATGGGAAACAATGCCAGACCCTCAGTTCAGCTTGTAATTTGAAAGCGTAGATGTACATTAAAAGCTGTGGCTAACAAAAGCAGTGCAGTGCAATTGATCTAAACTGTGTGCAAAGGCAGGACGTTGGGGAAATCAGAAGCTTCATTAAAGTTTCATATTGTATTTCTGTACACTTGCAGTTTCATCTTGTGTCTCTGTTTACTTAAGGGCCCAAACTGAATAAAGTTAGACTCACCCAGGGAGCTCGGATTGTAAAAGCTTTAACAACACAATTGTCGTGTGGAGGAAAAGAAAAGCTGTAAAAGTATTGTCATTGTTTTTTCCATGACTTCAGTAAATGAATTTTGAAATATAAGAGCAGCAGGTACCATTTCTTTTTTTTGTGTTCCAGTGGGATGTCTGTTGTTTGGTCATGTGTGTGCATGCGTGCGTGTATCTATTTGTCTGACCTACTGGTCCCATCAACCTAATATTTTTCTGCACTTTTATGATTGAATGCTCAAGGACCTCTCATGGCTGTGATGATTCACAGTTTTTGAACAATTTAACTGAATGCTCTGTTTTATACTTTCATTGACTGCTGACTCCCTGCTCCTCTTAACAAGTCAGTAGGGGCGACAGGTGATCAACAACATCACATGGCAAAAAGACTTATAGCCATCAGCAAGGCTAAAAACAGCAAGTCATACATAGTCTGTTCAAGGCCACATTTTGGCCTTTGTGGTGGCTCAAAAACTGACATCCATAGAAAGCATTTTATCATTTGGAACCAAAGCATCTGCAGATTAATTCCATACCTGATATGTTGCTAGCCGTTAAAACTAATGCAAAAATGATACAAGATGTACATAATCTTTTTTCTTTGTTTTTTGTTATCTTTGCCGTCATCTTGATTGTAACCCCATGATTCTACGGGGGGCAGCTGCGGTGCGTTCCATCAGCAACATGGCGACTAGAGCTGATTGCAGCCACTCTATCAACTTGTCTTTGTTTGGGCGAGGAGTTGGGAAGGGGTTTTATTGGGCATTGTGTCATAAGTTTGTTTCCATATACCCTTTCTATTGTGGTTACACCTTATTGATGTAACCAACAGATTGTCTCTCCTTTACTCCATTCATACATACACACTGAACACATAGCCTGCCCTGCACTCCCTGTTTGCTCTGAGTGCACTTTTCTAGTTTAATATTAGTCCAGTATTTGCACTGCGTATACCAGATTGCTTTGATGCTGGTAGTATGAGTAATTTATGTATTCCAATGTTTACTTTTATTAAGCTAATTATGCCGTACATGAACATACAAGTGGACCTCTGAGTGACTCTGCAGGGCCTGATCATTTAAAGTTATATGATGTGCTTGAGAATCTACTCATCTGTGTCTGTTCTGTCTGTGTCAATCTGTCACTTTCCACTTTCTCCACATTCACCACATTCATAGTGTCACGAAACAGACAGAATGACAGCAGATAGTCACTCTCACTCACTCTCTGACACACACACACACTCACACACCTACATGTACACACACACACACACACACACACACACACACACACACACACACTACTGGGGCATTAGTCAGCTAGGATTCCCCCTGCGCTGCAAATGATCTGTGAAAATCATACAGAAAACCTGTGCCAGTCTTGGACAAAGACACACACACACACACACACACACACACGCGCGTATGCACATATCCGCAAATAGAAGTGTGCAAAGGTGCTTGCTCTTTTGCCAGATCTCTTTCACACACACATGCACACGTGGCACAACCAAGGGGCAGATATCTTTGATAGGTGCCCAGGTTTGATGGCCTGTTACTGGCAGAGGCTTTTAGAGAGGCTGGTGGTACCTCAGTGTCTAGTTTCCTGCTGGGCCCTTTGTCCCAATCTGTGGGTTGTCGTTTTATAAATGAGGGTGTCCACGGGGAGATGAAAGGAATGGAAACAGGTGAGCACTTCACAGAGGACGGCGCTGAATCACTGAGAAAATCTCAAATAACAGAGACACAGAAATACCTCAGTGCATTAGAATAAGCAGCTTAGCCAGGTCAGACACAATATAGGGAGGTCTAATATTATGTTTTTTAAATACTCAAATACTAAATAATGATTGCATGCATTTTACTGTATTTTACAATATTAAAAATGAGTGGAGATGTATAGGTTTATCCCAAATGTGATTAATATAAGTAATAAAATAATGCATTAATGTATTTTATAGTAAAGGGGTGGCATGCTGGTGCAGTGGTTAGCATTAGTGGTTAGTCACCTCATAGCAAGAGTGCTCAGGTTCCAACCACAGGTGCGTTCAGCGTGGGTTTCCTCCCACAATCCAAAAACATGCAGGTTAGGCTAATTTGGTGACTCTAAATTTGTCGTAGGTGTGAATGTGAGTGTGAATGGTTGTCTGGCTCTAAGCGCCCGTCCCAATACCCCCCCTTTAGCCCTACCCCTTGGCCCTACCCCTACAGTTGCGCGTTCCCACGAGGGGTAGTGGTGTCCCAATTCCTTTTTGCGTGTAGGGGTAGGGGGCATAACGAGGGGTAGTGGGTATGAAACTAGCCCTTTGGAGGGATTTCAGATGCTGACTTGCCAGCGAGGGGTAGACGTCGCCATGGATACCACTGTGCATGAGACGGGGAAAAAAGTTCATACATAGCTAACGTTACTGTCATCAGGTTGCTTGTTAGCTAGCTAGCTAGCTCGCACTATCTGGCGTCTGTTATCTTTCTGCAAAATTGTCGGACTTTTCACATTACGATAACACGCCAGCTAGTATAACCATGCTGCCTCACAATGTTAGCTGGTTAGCTAGCTAGCTAGCTAGCAGAAGTCCCGTCATCTGTCGTTAATCAAATGAAGCATGATGAATGTGGCAAACACGATTGGTAGGATGAATGAGACTCCATTGTAGATGCCGGTTGGACATGTAGATGGCTCGCAGCTTCCTGTTTAAAATAGTTACGTATACGTGAATGTAACCGACGCGGTGACGTAGTGAGTGGTGTCCCAATTCCTAGAGAAAGATTTCTACCCCTACCCCTCGTTGCTTTATTTTGAGGGCCAAGGGGTAGTGGGCAAGGGCTAGGGGTAGGGCCAAAGGCTAAGGGGTAGGGCCAAGGGCTAAGGGGTAGTGGACAAGGGGGGTGTATTGGGATTGGGTTTAAGTGTCAGCCCTGCGATAGTCCAGCAACCTGTCCAGGGTGTACCTTCTCTCATCCAATGTCAGCAGGGATAGGCTTCATTCCCCCTGCAACCCCCAACAGAATAAGCGCTTACGGAAAATGAATGAATGAGCTCATTTTCCAAGACCATTGATTGACTGATTTATTTTATGGATTATCAGATACATGTTAGAGTGAAGATGCTTGTTTCTAACATGGTCAAAAGATGTTAAAAGCCAAAGCAAGAAACAAAGGAGCACAAGACACTCAACTTAAAAACTAAAGACACAATCCTGAGGTCAAAAAAACATCAGCAAAAAAATCTAAACACAGCTACAATAACAATGTCATAATCTTTTACCCTGTTCTGTATAAAGAAGTCCTACTCCTCTCATATTTAAACATACCATCGTTTTAAACATATGGTGTCACTGAACAAAGACGCACTTTCATTTGGTGTATTTCAAAGCATTTTTGCAGGTCTGATCTGTGTTGCTATTGCATATTCATTATAAACTACTCTGTCTTTTGCACAGGTATCACAACTAACAGAATACTCAAACACATAGAAATGTGATGTTGAAGCCCTTCAGCAAATTTTGCAGCTCTGTATTTTTTTTAAACTATTGTGAAGATGATTTGATGAAACATCTGTAGTCACAAGTGTTCACATGAAAGTTTCAGTGTCGCACCCATTCTGACTCACCCTTCTTTCCCGTCACATTCAGGCAAGCTTTCTGCACACTGTACCTAGCTTCAAAGCATGCAAGACACAGTTATATCACATCCCACGAATCGGTAAATCTTCCCATGCCCTTGTGACTCACCTTTCATTTGAAAAAAAGCAAGCTGTACTCTCATGCAATTCGTGTGTTTGTTTGTTTTTTGGAGTCACAAAAATCACCTGAACAAGTTCAAGTTGCCTCTGTGTGTTTATGTGCCAGTCTTTTCCCGGAGCTCTAACCTTCAAACTAGAAAAGTGCTCTGATGGTGTGCTGAAGCTGCACTCACTTAGATGCAAGTCCAGATGCGAGTGTGTGTGTGTGTGTGTGTGTGCATGCATGTGTGTGACGCAGCCCTCGTGTGACAGCTGTGCCCTTTTCAACGGCGCTCAAAAATCAAGCATGCTTATCCACACATTGTTTCTCTCAAACATCTCAAGCAAAGATATATTAAATACAAATGCCTCCCTCCTTCCTCCGTCACATGGGCCCAACTGAAGTAAGGAATACAGTGGCTGCTCTCCCAGCTCACCTCTTTTCTACAGCTTGCACCATGCCTTCTTGAAAGGGTGCAGCAGGTTTGACACTGGAGAAAGAAAGTGAGGGACAGGGGCAGAGTGGAGAAAAAAGGGAAGGAGAGAGGTAAGCTAGAAAGGCAGGAAAAGGGGGGAAAAGGCTACCCCGCTGTTGGCAGAAATTGTATCCATGATGTTTGAAGTCCGCAACATTCCAATTGGGCTGCAAAGAATCGGGATTACACACACACACACATACACACAACTCTGCCCTGTAAGAGATAGAGGCAAGGAGCGAGGAGGAGGGGATAGAGAGGGAGGGATGGTGATGAGGAGTGAAAGTGGCAGTGAGTTTTGGAGAGATGGCAGAAACCAGGGGAGAGCAGCCTCCATGCTCGTGACAGCAGCTGAAATCCTATCCACTGAAGGAAAAGAGAGAAGGAAAACGAGGGGGGGGGGGGGGGGGGNGTGAGAGAATCACAGCCAGAGAGGGGGGATGGCAAAACACGCAGATTGTTTGGACATTTGTGCTCGTTAGAAGCCATGATCAATAGGCAACTGTTTGGACGGTTTGGTCAGTGTGGGCGGGCGATTCAGCCAACAAACAGCACTCGTTTGCCCTTATTTACAGTTGTGTCCCAGTTACCAAATCCCATCCCTGGCACACATAATTTTGCCAATGTTTTGCACAGAAAAGTCGACAGCATCATACAAACTGAAGGTTATTTTAACACTATGAAGAATTTTTGCTTTCATAAAACTACCATGTGGGTTCCTGGTCACTTCTTACTTGTGTGTGGCAGAAAAAGGTCTTAATAAAGAAGCTTCTGTGGGCGTAATAACCAATATCTCGACCTGCAGCAATACAGTGGCTCTTCGTGTTTTTATTTTTTGTTCCTTTGCTATGTTTTGCAGACCTTGACACGCCTGTTTTGACAGTGCACCAGACCATCAGCGATGTGCGTGGCAGTTACTACCAGGAGAAGACGGTGTTCTTGCGCTGCACAGTCAACTCCAACCCTCCCGCGCGGTTCATCTGGAAACGTGGGAGCACGCTCATCGAACAGAGCAAGGACAACGGAGTGGACATCTACGAACCGCTTTACACTCAGGTACACATGAGCACATAAACAGCGCGGACACAAGCCCAGGTGTGCCGTCACTCTCCACTTACTGCTCTGCCCTTTTTTAAAGATTGCCTCACAAAATCCTCCCCACTTTATCCTCCTTTACCCCTCGTCCTGAGGAGAATTTTTCACTCTGAATCTTTTTCTGTCTAACATTAATTGCTTACATGAACACTGCAGTGCACTGTGGTTGTGACCCTGGCTTGTGACCAAGCTTTGTTAAAACAAGCTCTGACTAGTATAACACATTCACTGTCTGTGAAGTGTTTCGCCACTGTGTGGTGAAGCTGGTCCTGGATGCTATATCAGAGCTAGGTTAACATCATCATCTCCACCCTGTCCTTTATTTGATTTGGGGACATTTATCAACCCCAGCCAAACTTGATATTTGATATTATGTCACGTTCACCAAACATACTGTAGGAGCTAAGCCTATTACTTGCAGCTAGAGATGTTTCACCCGGACTGACCTGGCTGACGTGCTTCCCCATTTGATGCCACAGCTTCCTTGGTGCAGTTTCCAGCTGCAGAAAAATCATCGTATTTATTCATACCAGCAAACACAGTTTGAATAAGTGTCCATTTCTTTATCTTTCATCCAAACCGAACATGCAGCTTTCAGCACGTTCCCCACTGTCCTGCACCACAGCGGTCAAAACCCTTTTGCCCTTCCGAGGTGAAACACCTGACGGGAACAATGTTGTTTCTACCTTTATAAACTAACGCTCCAAATACCAATACAGCACCACACAGTGTACATAAATGAGTGAAGTGACATATTCAGCTCTTACACATACTATAGTCCCCCTCAAAACCTTTTCTCTTGTAACTTCAAAAGGGAAACATACTTTTTGAAAATATGAAAAGTATAAATCTAACCTGTGTCTTGCTACACTAAAAGTCAGCCAGCTCAGGAAGCTAACGTTAGCTTGACTAGCTAGCTGAAGCTGATAAAATCTGTAATCTTCAGCATTACAACTGAAGAAAAAGAACTATGCTTGCAGGATAGAAATGGATAGAAATCTCCCACCATTATCACTGTAAACTGCATGTATGCCATATGAGAACAGAAAGATTGACAGGTTTAACCATGGTAACTATGCAGAAAAAAGACTAAAGGCCTTTGCACAATGAGTACATGTTTTGTGTGCAGCAACCTTGGACACTGAGAGTGCATTTTATTGCATTTCCAGATAGGCTAACTTTACCTTCTCTTTGTTGAGGAAGATGTGAAGATGTACATTGTTTCCATGTATTTCCACTTGTTTACTTGCTGGCCCACTGTCCACTATTGCTGTGTTCCTCTCTCTTGTTGTGGATGTTTGTGTCCTTCAGGTTAGGCCACGTTTTCTTTCTACACTTGATTGACACAACATGAGGTCATAATTATTTTCAAACATGCGACAATTTCAGGAAAATATGGACCTGGTGTGCAAAGGCCTTAAGAGAACAGTCAACTGTGCACTCCTCAGATTTTGTCTTTACCTTCAGTATCAGAGTAAACCAGGTAATTGTTGCTCGTACAGTGCAAATAGAAACAGCAACTAGTCAAAGCAGAGGGATTTTAGAGCACACTCTTCACATTAGCACAACTGCTCCCTTTTTCTCCACTTTTCAAAGCATCAGTCAGCCACACAGCAGTGCCCCTCGAGTTCAATTAGCCAACCAGAAGAGCTGTTCCCAGGGCTGCACTAGACACTGTTTGCCCATCACCTCCTACTGTTGCAGGCAGAGAGTCATTCAGTATCAGACGCAAAGTCTTGATCTGAAAAACCATCAGGGATGTTGAAAGAGATGTGTGTCTTTTTCTGTGTGTCCAAGAGAGCGTGCACACTGTGTCTACATGAGACGCACAGAGAAAGCTTCTGGAGTTGCAAGAGACATTGTGTTATGAGTAGCCGGGGAGAGAGGATGGATGGATTTAGCTTTTATTTTGGCACTGACTATCAGATCGCTTTCATTTTCCTAATGGTCTCATGTGAAAGCCATTTGAAATGCATCATTCATATTGCTCTATATGTAGATTTGAGATGCTTCAGTTGATAATCAGGGCATGTCAGATATACAAACGGTGTGTGTGTGTGCCGTGTGTGTGTGTGTGTGTGTTTATCTCAGTGTGTCTTTGACCCTGTTTATCAAACTGCGGCTCATGAAAAATTGAAGTCACTTTTACACAAGATTACAACCCAGTTTAGAACAGACTGAGCTTTCTCATTGATGCAGTGTTATATAGGCCTATGGAAATATGTGTCCCATTAAAGATTTTATGGTCAAATAGTTTTTATATTTTAGCATGATATTGTCGTGTGTGTGTGTTTTGTCCCATCCAGGGTGAGACCAAGGTGCTGAAGCTGAAAAACCTCAGACCCAAAGACTTTGCTGATTACACGTGCCAGGTGTCTGTCCGCAATGTGTGTAACATCGAAGACAAGTCAGTCACCTTCAGGCTCACCAATGCCACATGTAAGTTTTTGGATCGTTCCTTTAAAAAAACACACCAACACAAATGAATACTTATGTCCTTGCTGACATGTGCATGCCTTCACGAAGCCAAGCTTTTCTCCTCCGCTATCATTTTCTTGCTTCGACTTATGTTGTCTCTTTCTTTGATTCTCCCATCTCATCTGACTTTTCTCTGCATGCTCGTTGTCTCTTGGCTCAGGAATCTCTTGCTGCCTGTCTCTTTCTCTCACTGTTAAAACGTCTCCCATCTTTACTCGTGCCTCCTTTCATCCTCTCATTTCCTCAATTCCTTTAATCTAACTCTCTCTCCGTCTTCTTTTCCTTTCTTTCCCTGAGTTTTACCTCTACCCTTTGACTCTCCACTCGGATTTTGCTCTCAGCCTCTCTGTCTCCGCGCCTGCCTCCCAGCGTGCCATGTTGTCTATCTGTCTTGTTTTTCCATTGCTGAGAGCTCATCTCAAGGCCGTCAGCTGTAATTCAGTTGTCACACTCCCTGTTATCTCCAATTCACTCTACACAGCTCTGTCCATCTCCACGCCACCGCCCCAGCAACTCTGCTACTTACGACAACATTGTTGCCGTTGACAACACTGTCATGACTGTTACGGTCAAACTGATTCACCACAAGGGAAAGCCCTGCGTTTTTTTCTGTTGTGTTTATTTTCTCATCTTCTCTCCCATTCCTCTTGCCTCATTTTCTAAATGCCAGCCAGCCATGGAAATCTTGCAAGACAATGAATTGCTTTATAGCGTTTTATTGAAGTGTTTTCCAAACCCATTATCAGTTATATTGAAATCCTTTTAGTAGCATGAGTATATTAATATGGAAGGTCCTTGTTGTCATTTTTTATGAAACATATGTCCTACATGCTCAAGAGCCATTTGAAGATAGCAGGACTGTTCAGGGCTTCTTATCTTAATCCAGTATTTTTCACGGTCAGAGGGCTGGAATAGATATGAACTGAAAATGTGGATACAGCAAAGTAATGTAATGCTTGCTTTAACTGAAAGGAGGCTTTAGGTTAGAAAAGCAGCCTTTCGACCAAAACATAGCTTCTTTGAATCCCCAAACTGGTGGTGAAAATGAAAGATTAATACTCTCTTAAAGGAGTTTGACATTTTGGAATATACACGTTTATGCTTTGTTGCCCAGAGTGAGATTATACAATTGATGCTCTCATATATCTCTCAGTTAAATACGACGCTACAGCTGTCAGCCTGGTGGCATGGCTTAGCACGAGGACTGGAAACAGTCTTGCTTATAAATTAAGATGTGTGTGTATGTTTGTATAGCCCCGTTTCCACTAAACACTTTCAGTATGGTACCTTTAGAACCAAATGTAACCCTTCAGACATGGTACCTAGACCCTAGTGTTTCAGGTGCAAACAGTATGCTTAAATGTGTGTGGGTGTGGGGGGTGTTGTCACTCACTGCTCCGTCCAACACTCACACATCTGACACAGATGGAGGTCTGAACCTCGTTTATTGTCCACAAAACAAGGCTGCACGCTGACATTTTCAGAACAAAGTAAAACAGGATACAGTGAGAGTCTCTCTCCATGGGATATTTAAAAAATAGAGGGTTTGTGCATTGAGTCCTTCTCAGGCAAGCTCAGGGGTTTATTGTTGCCTAAGCCCACAGGAACAACACTCTGTGATGCTTTTTTTTTTGTCATCTCCAAGTGAGGATTAGAATATATGCAGTTGACATAACCTGGTTGAAATTAATATATATATAAACACTTGAAGATCCACTTATTACTAAAAGTGTGTGTCATACAAAAACTAAAATAATGGTCAAAGTCGTTTCACGTCATCAACTCATGCATTGAGTAACATTACAAGTTAAAGTTCCACCTTATATTCAATTAAGTTATTCTTTCTCAGACAGTTGCTACAAGAGGCAGCAAAACATCCTTATATTTTATAGTCACAGTCTACTAATGAAACTCTTCATGGTATAAACAGTGGTTACATGAGCCTCAAAACCAGCCACAACTCAGCCCTGAGCAGAGTGACCGTCCACTTTTGACCAATCAACAGACTGCAGTGTTCACAGCCCCACCTTTTAGTACCAGATCTGTGTGCTAGGTACCCCAACAGAGGGGGGACCAAAAATGGGGACAGTATGGAACAGTTCCATTGGTACCATCCACAACTTTTCAGTGTAAAAAGAAAAAAGCGTACCAAACTGAACCGTATGGCTCGGTGGAAACGGGGCTTTTGTATGTATGTATATTAGGGTTGGGCTAAAAATTTTCAAACTGGTTTGATATTAAAAGAGTGGACCAGTATACCAAATTTTAACAGGTGTCGTACTTGACTCAGCAGCAGTTTCCAAGTGTAACATAATGACACTGTGTCCCACAAGCAAACAAGTGTCTATCTATGCATCACATAACATCAAGGCTCTCTGTCCACACTGAATCCATTAAATATGCACTTGTGTTACTTCATGTAAACAAACCAGTACATATCAGCTGTGCACAGGAAATTGTACTAAAGATGTAACCACTTTAAAGGTGCGTGAGTAGCCTACTTGCTATCTTCCTATGTTTCAACCACTAAAGATAAAGACATAGAATATAACCTATAGCAAGTCATCTAGCAATGGTCATTTACCTACCAGAAACTTTCAGCTCTCTGGCGATCTCTCTTCAGCCAGCTGCACCTTATTCAGGTTTTAGTGACATAAGAAGGAATCTTACAGATAACTTCATGAATCAGCTTTTTCTTATCCATTGCAGTGCTTTTAAAGCATGCCACACTTATAAATAGAAACAGGATATCTGACAAAGTTCAGCTCAAAATGGCAGCACTGCTGCACCCATAGCAAGTTAGGCCACCTCTTTTGTCAGCTTCAAATCTCTTGAGAGACTAACTCTGCCATGTCTCCTCTCGTCACCCCAAAAAACACACAAACTTTCTAGTGAACAAAGTGCACCACTTGTCCCCCTTACTGTTCCTCTTCTACTGAAATGTAGTCTCCTTCATGTTGCCAAGCTCTGCAGTAAATTGTGCACAGCCTGTCGGACACGAGTGGTTTCGTCAGTCCATTTATAAACCAAAATAAAATTATGTTAATCACAATGTCATATTGCTTATTCCTAATGCAATGAATGTTGGATTAAGTGCGGTGATGCCGTCGGCACAGGTTGCTGATGTAGGCTACTTTTTAATTTGCCACAAGTGTCATAATGACAAATTCCAGTTCAGCCAGTTTGCATAAAATCAATCAAAGCTCGTACATCAGACCAGACTGGCAAAACTGGAAATGGACCCAACTCAAATCTATTTATGTAGATATGTACAGTGTGTATTTAATACACACAAAAGTTGTTGGTAGCTTCACATGTACCGATTTATGAGGGTGTCATTGATCTTCTCATTTAGCTGTCAGCAAGAAAGCAAATAAGCAAGTCTCTTAAAATGCAAAACTATTCCTTTAACATGAAATTGCCCTTGAACAAGGCCCTTATCCATACCTGATAGAAGACAGCTGATGTGTGGTGCTATTCAGTTCTCATGTTGGGAATGATAACTGTGAATGTGATGCAGGAACTGGTGATTAAGTGGATATTCCAAGGTTAGAAAAAACAGCTAACGTTGCGCTATGTTTTAATGATAGCCACGAGTCTCCATGACTTTTTACTTTTACCTTTTATTTACAGACTTTGAACTTAAGGAGAGGTTATCAATTGAGCAATATGGTGTCTTACAGATAAGAGATAAATGTTCCCAGGAGTCTTCTAAAGTGAGCTGAAGGTGGAGAAGATAAAAAAAAAAGAGACTGTGATAAAGTTGAGAGGAGAGGAAACAGAGTCTGGCATCTCTGTGAAAGAGCAAGCATGAGAGAGGAGTGGTTGCAAACACACAGAGAAGGAGGAGGAAATGAAAGGGAGTGAAGTGGACAGAAAGTAAGAGATGGACGCTGCTTGCTGAAATGCTTCAGAAAACAGAGTGACGCTAATGAATTAGCCCCAGGTGAATGAGACATGCTATCAATTAGAGCAGACAACACAGCGGACCAGAGATGATAAATGGTGCACTGTGATAAAAGAGAAATGCTTTGAACACTGAGTGACAGAACAGGAAACAAAAGGGCTAAAACATTTATGGACTTTAACACAGATTAACACTGAACACTAACTGTGTCATGGTTCTGGTTTATCTCAACACATGAATGGCTTTTGAAAGTAAGTAAGTCAAGTTTATTCATAAAGCATGTTTAAAACCAACCAGAGTTGACCGAAGTGCTATATTAAAGTGAACGACCCAACAGGTCAGGAAAAAAAACAGCACCAAAAAAAGTCACAATTACTGTTAAGAATAGTAAGATCAGTTCATGAAAAATAAATGATTATAAAATATTTAAGCTATTAAGAACAACCAAACGCCATTGTAACATGTACCCCTTGAGATTTGTCTTCAAAGTGTCAGTGCAGGGGTAACATTTGATCGACCACATCTCTTACCCACTGGCCTCTGTTGAGGAATAGTTAAAAACAAATATTCTGAAGACCTAACAGGCCTACAGTTGAATATGGGCAGAGAAGTTGTGAATTGTATAGGTATGCCAGCCCATGTATGGCTTTGGTACATGTGAGATGTCTTTTTAAAAACGTCTAATGTATACATGTATATATTACATACAGCTACATATGTTTACAGATTAGATATTGACCGATTTTTAATGGCCAATATAATGATGGTAGTTTTCAACAGGAAAAAGTCAATTGCCGATTAATTGGCCACTAACACCTGGATTTGTTTGTTTTTTCCTTACTATTGACATTACTTGGACAAGGAAAGTGTGCGCTTTAGCCTTTAATGAGTTTCTGCACACGCATTTTCTCCGAAAGGTGCTTTGGTTCGTGACTGCGACAGGACAAAGCCTACACATTGGTAGTTTGTCTGAAATTGCTTTCAATTGGCTCCGATTGTTTGCTGGTGTTCATAAGTGCTCGGACTTTTCCATGGCACTGAGTTGGTTTTAGGAGGAGCTTTAGGAGGATAAAACTGTGCAATTGATATTAATCAATGGATAATTACGGGGCTGGATTATTAGTTAGAGTATAGGCTGATGCCGAACTGGTGAGTAAAACTGGAAAGTTTCTTGTCCTTGTATTGTGTAGGTCTACAAAGACCTTTTATATGGCCTGCTCATAAATGACAGAACACAGAATAAATTTATTTTTTTCCTTTATTTTCTGACTGCAGTTGAACAGTATAACAATAGAATTAAATCTAAAACATTGAGCAAAGCAGATAATCACAGAACATTGTGGGAAAAAAACTGAATGAAAACAGGTCTGTGATGACATGAACGCCATTAAACAGCCTTGCAGTAAAATCAGCTGTTCCCTGGGACAAAGTCACATTTTATATCGCCAGGAAAATGCAGGGATGATTGCTTTCCGACAACATCATATCTGACGTAAGGTGAAAAATGTGACTGAAAGTTTGTTGTGCATTTATGGCTTGAGAGCACTGAGTACCAGCCCCTTCCGGTCTCAAAGTAATAATGACTTAATAGTTGTTTAGATTATCAGAAATCAATTACACACACATTGCTAGTGGCCTGCTGCTTACTTGCTACTGTGCAAAAGCCTTACAGCTGTACCCACGTGACAAGTGGAGGTTATAGCTATCAGCCACTATCGGACCCCCGTTCCGCCATTAACAGTAGTTTATATAAAGTCAGCCAATCCGATGAATTGATCGACCTCTATTACAGACTTTTACTCTCAACTTTTTTTAAAAATAATACTTAATGTTAAAGGTTAGGGCAGTTGATGTGAGTGCTAGCCCTTGCTCACTTTTGGCTCAATAAACCACACATCACTGTCACCAGCTGTGACATATCTTTTTGTAAAACAGTCACAGGAAGTGTTGTTGAAAATCAACAGGTAGAAAGACAAACAGGTGCTGTATGTGATAGGTGTTCCTCACTCTCATTCCCTTCTGTCTTCCTGTTCTCCCTTCTTGGACTCCTGTGGTTGAGATCAATTGTATCCCCACGGCTCAGTCAACACACACACATACACAGTCACCATAACAATACATGTCTGCCCGGTGCTGGCGTACGGGTGCAGAGACCTGCCAGAGTAGCCGAACTCTGTCTGGACCTCACAGCCTCACAGAGTGGGAAAGAAGGAGGGAAGAAGGTTGGTTGTGTGTGTGTGGGTGTGTGTGAGAGAGAGAGAGAGAGAGAGAGAGAGAGAGAGAGACAGAGGGACAGAGAGAGTTCAGGTCACTAATAGGATGAACAGACTAGGAGGAGAGGATGGAGAAAGCTGAATTTCTTTCTTTCTTTCTTTCACAATTTTTCTCCATTTCCTCCACACTTTTCTACTCCATGTTGCCAACTGCATTAACATGAGTCCCCAGACTATACGCTCATTGTCATAAACCTCATATTTACCACCAAAATACAGAACTGGTATCAATACAGTAAAGAATACAAACAAGTACAAAAGCAAATGGTACAAAAATATTACTCCCAATCATATGTTCAAAGTTAGCTTGTTAGGTTGTTAGAACACATTATCTCTCTAACACAGAGACAATATCAAGAGAGGAACAGGTAAAGTGGGAATAAAGTAATACAGGTGACAAATAACACTGCTTTTCAGACAAGTGTAAACATGATGATGTTATCTCAGAAAATCACAACTCAGATCTCCAAAACAACCCTGAAATGACAAAAGTTACAGACAGGGAAACACCGAAAAGAAATTACAAATAGGGAACAGAGGAGATGAAATACACAGAGGGCAAAGAGTGTGTGGGAGAGAGAGACAGAAGGACATATGAGATAGAGAGATTGTAAAAGAGGAAAACAAACAGCAAGTTGCTGCTTTGTTTTTTATCCTCTATAATATTTATCTAATGAGCGTATTTTGTTATTCCCCACTGAGCTCCCTTTTGTCCTTGTGGCGTCAGTCACTGCTTAGATTAGATTCATCCAACTAGGTCACGCCATCACCGCTGATTCACCGTGCGGGGACAAGGGGATTGATTGATTTTTATATCATAATCCCAGCCTGGGATTTGAGTACGGGGCTTCTGCCCTCCAGTAACTGCTGACAGCGGCCAAATCCTCTTCCCCCAGCCTCTCATAAAAAGAACACAGGGGCAATGCTCCGAAGCTTGTCATGTTATTTAAAGTGGTGTAGCACGGGGGTGGAGGGGGGTAGTTGAACAAGGCCTGGACATGTGGACGGATGGAACAAAACAATAGATTGCATTAGATTGATTTCCAGCACAACTGAATGTGGACTTTGGATTTTGTCACGTATTGTTTGTTTCAAATGAGCAGGAAAATGTGCACGAGGACATAAATATGAAAAAGTCATAAATTAACCAATCAGTCATCACAAACTACTGCTGTATATTTATACGTTCTGAAAGTCTCTTTATTTCTTCTTAGTCAGCCATGGACACAAGTCATTTTCCGCTTTCGCCTTTAACAAAAACCTGAACACCACCACCACCATACCTAGTACCCTGCTCCTACGAAGCTAATATGACAGCTACAAGTTTTACAACAGAACAGACAGAAAGAAAAGGGCAATCATTCATTTTAACAAGTTCACCTGAAGCTAAAAACTTGTACCATAAGGTAAATTATTAATTCAGCCCGACATGTTTCCTAGTAGTGGGCTCCTGCAGAGGTCTAGGTATAGGGTGATGCAGGGATGACATTTATTTGTTGGCCAAACTCAAAGTTAGATCCCCTGGTTCCCTCAACAAAAAGTCAAGAGGACTTTCCATTTGAGTTTTGATTACTACTACAACACTACTTTTCTGATTCCTGAAGCCTAAATGCAGTCTCCAGAAGTGAAAAGCTAATGTCTGGCTATAAACAAACTACATTACAGTCACATGACTTCAACATCGCCATCAAAACAAGGCTGTAAAGCCATTCAGCGTGATGATGTTCTGTAGTCACTTGTTAGCAACCATCTTTTTTAAGGCACATAGAGGATTAAAGATCCAGGAGTGGGGTGTTTACTGAAGTATTTTGTGTCGTAAAACAAAACATGATAATCTATTAAAGTTCAATGTTTGGATTTAGGGGAATATATTTGCAGAAATAGAATGTAAGCATCTTTTTTTGATGTACAATCATCTGAAAATAAGACTCATTGTGTTTTTGTTACCTTAGAATGAGCAGTTTATATCTACATAGGGAGTGGGTCCTCGCCACTAAATGACCCTAGATAGGACTGTTCACATTGTCGTTGGCCACCATAGTTAGCAGCACTGGAAAAACTTTTTTGTTGTTGTTTTTGTTGTTGCTAAATTCAGCATTTTAACCAGTTTAAATCACTAGATTACTTTGTTTTTGAGAGGAAGAGACCTCTGTGGGTTATTAAGCTCCCAGTTAAAAACCTCCTGAATGTCTGGATCTTAAGTTATCAGAGAAAAAAGGTGAGCACACATTAGCAGGTGCTGGGCTAGCAGCTCATCTGTGATGAGTCAAACAGTGTTGATTTGTAATGTGTAACTGAGTTAATTAGTGTTTTACCAGCTTTAATCACCAGGTCCATTTTTTTTGTCTGTTGATGAGCTCTCTCTCAGCTCTCTTTAAAAACATCCCGCACAATGAACACTGAAGGAATCTTCTATGGGAGAATTTTCAGCTCACCACTAGTTGCCACTAAATCCCTCACACTGCTCATTTAAACTTGTGTTAACCACAGATGTTCTTTATGGCATCTAACCCATACCCTCTGACTTCAAAATGAAGGAACCAGTAGTGCTAAAATCTCATTTTGGGGGTTTAGGACTTATTCCTTTAGCACTCTATTATAATTGAATCATAAAACAGCCAGACATTACGTGTATGTATAATCACTGTATAGTGAAATAGTGCTGTGAAAAAGCTGCTTCACATACAGAAAGAAAAAATGGGCTTTTTTACAACTGTCACATTAATTATTAATTGTCAGGTTCAGACAACTATTTACAGTTAATATATGTAAGAGACTTTCTGACAGTTTCTAAAAGCTGTGCCTTTGATGCACTTGTAAAACTCATCAAGCAGCTCCATGCATCAGTGAAGGTGATTTTAATCCCCTGGTTTGTTGACACAAATGGAACATAATGCAAAATCACTGAAAAATTAAAGAAAAAAAACCCCAAATTAAACAATGATACAAAAACACATACACACTCACACACACACACCATGATTTAAAGCTGCTGACAACCTCTGAGCGAACCGAGTCCGGTGCTAAATCTGAACAATGGTGGAGTTGATTCAGTCTTTTATTGATTACTGTAACTCTTACTACAATATACCTTCACAATAATATGACAGTCGTACAAGTGTGTAATATATATGATAAGATCAATAGGTGGCAAATGCTATTGCACATGAATTCCCCCCTGAAAAACGGAGGATCAATGGGCAATCTGCAATAACCCTTAGTACTGTAAAACCTCTGTGGTAGGACATTGTACTGCATCTGTGCAGTCAGTTTTATGTAAGGCTATAATCCATGTCTGAGTGTAGTCATGTGGAAGAGAGAGAGAGTCGGAAAAAAAATGGAAAATGAGAGGGGCAAAAAATAAGACATTTAACATCTAAAATCATCTAAAGCTTTAATTTCTTTAAAGATATTGTGTGTTCATCTGTTTCAATATACTGTGTTTCTGTTTTTTTTAAATTTATCTCCATATATATGACCAAAAAATATGTGTGTCTGGTCTGTATGGATATAAGTTAAAGGCATCCCACAGGAACTTTCACACTGTTTAGTTCCTAACCATCTTTACGAGGACATTTTCTCAAATCCAGTCCAGTCAGGGGATCAGTGTGGGGATATACAGCCACACCACTGGCAAGAATCAATTTACTCATAAGGCTGCTTTGATCATTTTTTGGTGAAGGCACTGGAAGGGCCTTTGAGAATCTTCAAATTTCAGTTCTGTGCCCACTGCAATTGACCTGTCCAGTTTTAAAACCTATTGCTTTAATTACACAAGTGACCATGCAGCCTCTTTTCAGCAGCGCTCTGCCTCACACTCACAGAATGACCTGAACTCTACACGTGCTCAATACAAATGATAGTGTTGGATTTAAATTGGCAACACTCTCATCACAATCTGCATCTTTGAACTATATCCTAATGCAGTCTAAGTCCTGGCTCCTGATGAAATATTTCAACCTGAGAACACTGTCTTCAATCTGGCAGCTTTACATTGCATTCCATGTATCAATCAAACGTCTGGGTTATTTGTATTTGTACACCTGTAAATGCATAATCACGCAGGTCAGCACTTTCTTTCATCTGGTGTGTGGTGTATATTTTCAGTAATTGCTTGCATAGCTGATATGGACTAATGCACATCAGTTTCCAGATAAACAAATATAAGTGCATACACACAAAGGCACACAAACACTATGGGTGTAAACACAGACACACTCATGCTGATGGCTCAGTTTGTAAGAGTGTAAAGAGCAAAGACACTCACACACACACAACACACACACACACACACACACACACACACACACACACACACTTTCTTCCTTCCTTCCTAGTCAAGCATTTTTCTCAATATTTATTTTTCTCCACACTCACTCTCAGTTTACACACAGCAGCCTTTTCTCACAGTAGACATTTTGACTTGTTATAGTAGTAAAATCCAACCCAGTCTCACTCCTTACTCGTCAAATACCAAGGTTTGTTGATTGGCTCTCACGGTGAGTCACCCTGTAGTGGCGTTATGAGACACACTGTTCAGTGGTATTTTTTGACAGTCTGAGCATATACCATAGGTGGGTGGGCAACACATTCTCACTCCGACCTCGTCACATATTGACATTTTGGTCATGGACTTTCCACTTTCACATACAACATGCAAGGTACCCAGGGTGCTTTGGTTGTTGATGTACTGGGGCACCGTGTCAGGTCCTCTTCTTTCAAGATACACTTCTGTTTTCACAGGAAATTTAACGTTTACATACAGTTCAAAATAAACGCTCTACGTCAGTACAACACCGCGAAATGACGTTTCTTTTACTTCAACAACAAAAGCACGTGATCGGGTTTAAAGAACAAGGTTTGACTTTAGAATCTCACAATCGCAAACACGGCTCTCTTGGGTTAAAGTCGGTGGTTGTACTGTAAGACCCATCCACCACCCTTCCTGCCCACCCCACACTTTTTCTGCCTTATCTTTCGTCCTTGTCCTGCTCCGTTTACCCCAATGCCGCCGGGCGCCGCTAAACTATAACGGCAACCGGCTGCGTATCATGCCCACGTTACAGTACTCCTTTTTTCGTTGGCTCCTGACACCACAAGTCACCGCCCAAGCATTGGATTTCGACAACTTTGAAGTGAGACTGGGCTCAGATGGGAGGGGTGGTGGATCGGTCAAACACACATAGAACTTTCAACCAGGAACCTGTAGTTAATCTTGCGTGTTAAAGCAAAAGTCAGTGGTGCCTAAACCTAGGCTGGTAAACCAAAAAATAAAGTTTTTACCTACATTCTAAGTTTGTTTTGAAAATAGATTATATGCACTTAACCAGTAGCAACTGTACATTTCCTATAAAAACGGAAGTTTGTATTGAAAAGACACTGCATGTAACAAGCAGAAACGGACATGCTGTCCCTGGGCATCCAAAACTGATGATGGAGGGGTACATAGCAGGTTATATTTTGGCGTGTAGGTCCACTGACCACTGTAATTTGTCGAAATATCTTTAGTGACAATGGCCTTTTTCCAGTTCTCTGTTGTTTTGGTTTTACTTCATGTTGCAATTAAAATTCAGATCAGTGTCTTCAACTGTTCCTTTTCCAAACTCTAGCAAACACTATATATCATTGCTAAATAAATAGAATACCGCAAGATGTACAGTGCACTTGAAAACTCTGGGGTTCATCTCCTCGCCCTAGTTGAGAGTATTATGTACAGAGGTACAGTAATAGCCACGATCCTTCATTTTCCAAATCACTCTTGGAACCTTCCGCCTCAGGCTTACTATATTTTTTGGCTGACATAAAGGTGACACCCACTGTTCCTGGGTACGAAACACAAACATACAACACCTGTCAGCATACACCTCCATCTAAACCTTTAAGCTTTTATTTCCAGCTGATTTCCCCGCCAATAACCCCTCTGCCTTTACCTCATAGATTAAATCCCACAAATGTGAAAGAGGCAGTGCAGCATGGCGGTGAGAGAGAAAGCAAGTTATGGAGAGAATGCAGTGCACACAAAATGCAGAAAGAATGAGAACCAGGTATAGAGAGACAGGGGAAAGTAAAAAGACCGATATTGAAGATACAGAGGTGACAAACTGACAGAGAGAAAATGCGAGAGAGGGAGTGAGGAAGTGTGAGCGTGGAGGAGAGAGGCATTTGTTACCTGGTTGTAAACCGCTGTGCTGCACATAAATCCCATTACTTTGGGAAGAGCGCTGGCTGATCCCACCGTTACCGTCACCCACGCATCCCCAGGAAATTGAAGCTATAATTCTCAAATCCTCAGTTCCTCCCCCCTTGGCTTCACATATAGTGTTCTCTCCTATTTTTTCCTTCTTCCTAGACTTTCCTGAACTGTACTTTTGGCCTTTTCTGTTCTTGGAATTTTAATATATTTAGCTGTTTATTGATTTGTAAGGTTTCTTTTTTATAGTATTTACATTAACATTCACCTATACCTCAATTAGTGTCCTGTTAATCAGCACATTCAGTGGAAAACCACATGAACATGGACCTTAAAATGTCAGTTTAATCAATTATGACAACATACAGGCCTTTGATACAGTATATTCACACTTATCTAGATTGTCTATATTATTGTAGCTGTACCTAACAAACAGACAAAGTTTCCATGAGGGTTTGTTGAATACTTCCAAAGCTCTTCAGGCCTACAGGGGTTTACTTTCCTCACATTGTGGTTTGATACAATGGAAGTGGACAGTGCTATTTATGTGCTGATTGCAGCTGTTACACCAGTGAAATGTCTTGTCGGCTTGAGAGCCATCACTAGTGAGGTTAGCTAAAGAGATGTCCCATTAGTGTGTGTGTTTCTGCATGCACATTTTTGTCACCCATGTAAGAGACTACACAGCCTGTCTGTGTGTGTGCACGGCGCTGTGCGTGCTCTTGCATTAGTAAAAACATGCGCCGGTAAACTAGTTTGTTGAGCCTCCGTGCACCTCTTTCATTACGGCGATTGCAATCTGTTAAAAAAGAGATTAGATGAGAGGATGTACTGCATAAAGACTATTAGAGGAATGAATTGGTTCCTGTACTCTGTGGGGTCGGTCTCTCACTGAGGATTAACTCTCTCTCAGGTCGATAAAAAGCCTGGATTCTCTTCCTTCTTGTCTTTTAGAGTCATTTAAAAGACCCCGTCTGGAGTACATACCTTCAAACATTTAAAACCTTAAAAATGCACCCAGGACATTCAACAACTCAATATGTTGCGTGGTAAACAAATATTTTCTTCGAAAATGAACATAAAATGGTAACATTTTAAAAATGTACATACATCGGTGCTTAAATTATGCATAACGCACTAAATTACTTGCTCAAGGGAACCTAATGGTAACAAAAGCATTAATTTACGTTGTATCATTAATGTAATGGCTCAGTATTAATAATGGCATTGCAATAATGAGTTCATATGATAAACACTGACTCATAATTTTACAAAAATATATTTAATTTTTGGACTATAACAAACAGCTTTTAATGTTTAGCAGCAAATTTGAATACGTGTCGATGCATTTCTCACACATTAATGAGTTAATACTCCAAAAACATCACATTGAGTGTAGTAATTGGATCATTTATTAAGGTTTGATTTACAGTACTTTATGGGATGTGATCATAATGGGTTCTGCATTGCCCATTATGCACTGATCCCTTCTGCTACTACCACTAGTGATAATAATAATAAACAGAAATAACACAGAAATATTAAAAAGACATTCAATTATACATCTTTTTTTTTCTTGTCTTATTTTTTTTTTTAACATATTCTTTGATCAGCACCTGACCTTTCAACCAACCCCCTATGTGCAGACTACAGGGGTTTTAAAACAAGACCCAAAACTTATGATCTGTCAGGACCCACACACACAATTTGTGAAGGCTGTGATGAAAAAAAATAACAAATAAAGAAGAGGAAGCTTACCCTGCATTAATACTGTATGGACCCTGTTTGAATGTTCTTCTCACCTCTATAGTCAAGAATGAAAAGGGCCGACTTCATCTCTGCAGCTTACTTTTTATTGACTATCTGTGAGTGATATCTAAGAGCACAGAAGTGTACAATACTGTCAAGGTCCTAAGCACCGCTTATGGAAGGACGAGGAGACACAGACTTTACTCAGGTAGCTGTAGGCTCACCTGGTTCTGACTCAGAGCTTGGATTTGTTTATTTTCTCCAAGCATCTAAACCTATTAGAGAATGTAAGCCTCTTTCATCTTTTTTCATCCATCGAATTGGAATGAATTCACATTGGCAAATAAAGTAGGTGTTTACCACTGTAGCTCCAGCTCTTTATTGTGTGTGTGTGTGTGTGTGTGTGGTGTTGTCTTTAGTTTCTGTGCCAGAGGAGACACATTTTAAAAACAAGAAGCATATATCAAGCAAGTAAATTATTATACAGAATACAATTTGCGCAACAAGTTCAGCAGCCAGGTTTATTGCTTGCTTTTATTTTATCTCCAAAATGACCCCAAATTACATTTTCTTAAGAGAGTAAATCATCATTATGTCTCCATATGCTAAACAGCACAGAGTTATCACCTGCTGTATGATGTCTTACAGGGTTGCTGTAGCAAAACAAGCATTATCATCCCATGTGACATGGCAGTTTCAAGAGAATATGTGCATAATTCAAAGAGGCAGGTTGACTGAGCATATTTAAAGCAGATACAATGACCTTGTTTTTCTTCATTTTTGCTGCTATTACTTGGTAAAGTACTAATAGAGAGAGGAAGACTTACACACATAGTCACTTAAATTTGCACCACAGAGCTAGACAGCTCCACCACAGATTAGTAACTCGTGGCTAGTGAAGCAGCTCCGGTAGAGAAACTGGGGCTTGACTGCTTTGCCCCGGGGTGTTATACTGCGGTTGATGAGGGAGGGGGAGACCTTTCTATATTACTCCACCAAAAACATTTTGTAACCACTCGAGGGATTTAAACAGGTGACATTTTGGTCACAAGCTCATTTCTCTCAACGTTACCCTCCTGTCACCCCATTTACGCCCTGTGGCAAGATATGCAAAAACCTATTACAAGATGTTGCAGATAGGATTGCCACCCATGTGGAGCATTTTGAGTGCTTTAAAAAGTGCTCATTTTACATCAAACTAGACAGTACTACAACCATGTGAAACAAGGGTTTTCACCACCATTAGTTTGCAGGGAAACCCTGTTTGATGCTCGAACTAAAAGGGTTATATTGACCACATGGAGAGCCTTGTTTAACAAAGAAACAGCACACACAATTTGCAGGAACTATTACGGCCAGATTATGTCACTAAACAATCATTTAGTGGTTTAGCCACCACTTATCCGTATAGTTTCAGTCTGTAACAGCAGGTGCTCATTAAGATAAACACAGACAAACAAATAGACAAGGTGTGTTTGCTGCATAGCAATTCTATCCTATATGTCTAACTGCAAAAGCCTCAACTGATTAATGTCAGCCAATCTAAAAAACAAAACAAACTAAAATCAGTAGACCAATTAATTATTTAATTGGATCATCTTTTAGTTTTTCCCTTTTCATGATACCAATGTTTTTCTTTTTTTCTTTTGCCAAACAGAACTTGGTGCATCACCTTATTTTTGGCTACTAGGGAACAAAACATCTCAGAAACAAAGGGACAGACAGCTACTGCACACAGACTTCACATAACATCTGATACACCTGCTATGGCTAACACGTTAGCACAAATTAGCAGTCATACACATCCAGCAAACACAGAGCAACATTATGAATCCATTGGACACATGAAGAATCAAGTTAGTCAGTATTTCTCTTTCTGTTGAGCTAGTTCTCACGAACACCCGGAGCTTCAGCTGCTAATGTTAGCTAGCTAATGCTAGGTGCTAATTTTGACTGTCTGCGGTCTATTGCTGCACAAATAACATACCTTTAGTTGTTTTTATAAGTGCTTCTTTTCTGAAAAACTGAAAAATGACTGAATGACTGCTGTTGCTGAGAAGTGAGTTGAACCAAACAATAGGCTTGACAAAACTAAAAGACGCTAACGCTTACACTATAGACTGTCTGGTTAACATAGGCCTACTATGTGTATGATGTTTATGCTGACGTTAGCAGAGTTAGCTTGTCATTTTCTGTGGGCTTGTCATTCGAAACTGCTTTATTATGCATGATGATATCTGTGTATAAAAACCACTAAATTCGACAAGTTAAGCAAGACTTTGACCTGCAGTGTGTTGTGTTAGCTGTAGGAACAGTGCTAAGTTTGGAAATGGCACACACAAATGATGGCATGTAGTTGCTGGTGGGCAAAACACAGGCAGTGCCAACAACAATACTGTACTATTTGAACCTGGTTGGGACACAAGATTGACAGCCTAACCATCTTGTTGCAATCTTGGACAATCTTGTGTGGAAATAGGGGGTTCAGATAGATGGGAGAGCGGTAGAATATTGTGGCACAGATTTCCTCTTGAACATCACCATGAAAGGAGACACAGGTGGATAACAGCTGTGAGAAGGACGAACTGGACGCCAGGATCAGTTAGTGTTGTTGAGTCAAGTTGGTTGCTTACACTCTCTGAAAGCTCTCCAGTAATTTATGTAATGGCTTGCTGTAATCAGGTTTAACATTAGTATGCATAAACTAGACAGCTAAAGATCTTAAATATGTTAAGAAGCCATTACATAGATTGCTGGTGAGCTAAACATGTCTGCAACCAACTCGACTCAACAGCACTGACAAATTTTCATTTTAGAGAAAATTAGAACTTTTATGTTGGTTAATTGTGAGTCATTTCTTAGCTGACGTTACCTGAAATGAAATGTGTACCACAAATAAGAATGTCTGAACCAGTGTCCAGTTCTTCCTCTTCATAGCTGCTATCCACCTGTATTTTCATGTGTAATGTTACCAACCAGGTTCGAATATATTGACATTGGCGCTGCCCGTGATAATTTTCCTGTTGATCAGTTTCTTTGTCTTATCTATGGAGCATGGCAGTTCACCATGTCCGCCCACTGCTATAGGCCTACATGCTACATTTTGCGTGATGAGAGTGGTGCTTTTGCTCACCAGTGTTGTGCACAAGTGCGTTTGTTTACACACACCGGATACTCCTGTTAGCCACAGAGCTAGCAAGTCACATGCCAGTTGTGCTGAACACTGAGCAAGGCAACATATGCTACCTCTGCACATCTCTCATTAGCCGACAGAGTTACACACAGCCACCAGTGACATTTACCCACTGAAATAGAGAGCCTGTGAGTCACTAACCCTACGCCACTGGATCTACGGCGAGTGGAATCAAACACAGACTCTCACACTTGGCAGACAATATGCTTCGGCTCAGTATCTGTGCTGTATTTCATTAACAAAATGAAAAAGTACTTGCACAGGCAGGAAAAAACATCATCAGCATAACTGATGCGACTAAGCCATCAGCTATTACACCTGGTATTTATCGTTTCCTGACAACTGTCAGCTCCTGACGATGATTTTAAAGTAAAACTCTTGGAGTAACTCTACTCTTAGATTTGCACTATACAGTTTAACTGTATTTTACTGGTATCCAACTATCAAAATAATCTTCCTGTGCACACTGTATGCCATGTAGTTATCAATGTGTGTGTGTACACTCGTTTCACTGTCACTGTGGGTGTTTTTCTTTCATCCCTCTCTCCAAACCTCCTCATAGATGATTAATATCCTTTGTTTTTTTCTTTTGGCCCTTTCCCTCTCCTGTCTTTTATTCTCTACTTCCTCTTCAGTTGTTCAGTACTGTACTGTGTGTGCCCCTCGCTCCCACTGCTCTGCCCTTTTTTTGTGTATTTTGATACTGCTGGGGTCCAATCGATCTCTGTCTGGCAGCGGGATTTTTTCCCCCCCTCTGCAGATGCATTTTGGGTCATCCTGTACTTTTCCTGTTAGGTCAGTCATAGGAAAATGACGCAGTGGCTTGGGGAAGATTTGGGTGATGTGAGAGCAGGGGAACAAGACATGAATTACCTTTGGTTTACTGATTAGTGTACACTGAGAAAAGGATGGAGATTCAAAACCCCTCACATGAATGCACAGTGACTCACAGGCGATCACACGTACACACACACACACACACACACACACACATACACATACACACATACTGTGAGAAACAAATACACTCAGGCACACACTTGTTCAAACACTACATCATATTTGGAGTCAAATTTATAGGCTGTTGCTGTTTGCTGATTTGGTTGAAGGTCATGTTTTGCTTGTGTGTCTTGGGATTTAAACAGTGAAGTGGTGATCCAATACAGACAGCTGTAACTGCCTCCTGTGAAATATCTTTAAATAGTTCTGAGCATCTGGGAGTTCACTGCTGATCAAGACTCATTTATACCAGTGTATGTCAAATTGACAGGTACCACAGTTTTCCAGATTTGTACTACGGCCAATAAGGCAAGGATTGAGTTGGATATCTAGTTAATACAGCTATAGTAACTTGATCAAATGAGCCCAGTCTCATTCCGAAGTCGTCGAAATTCAGCGCCCAGGCAGTTACTTGCAACATCAGAAACTAATGAAAAAAGGCGTTCTTTAATTTTCGCATGATACACAGCCGGTTGCTGTTATAGTTTAAAGGCACCTGGCAGTGTCAAGGGGAGATGTGGCAGGACAAGGGCTAAAGTTAAGGCGCCAAAAGTCAGAGTAGTGGATGGGTCCAACAACCATCGACTTTCACCCAAGAAAGCGATGTTCTCATCCCGTAAGATTCTGGCGCCAAACCCTGTTCTTTTTTCCTAAACCTAACCGTGTGCTTTTGTTGCCTAAGCGCAACCATGTGTGTCTATTCGCAGTGCTGTACCGATGTAGTGTGTGTATTTGCTGTGAAAACAAAGCTGTATCTTGAAAGAAGACAATGCATATAACCGGCACAATTTGACATGGTGTCCCAGAACGCCAACAACCAATACACCCAGGATACCTTTCACGTAGTATCTGGACGTGGAAAGTCCATGACCAAAACGCCAATATGTGACGAGGTCGGAGAATGTGTTGATCAAATAGAACGCCAGTAGCTGTAGTATTAAAAGACTAGGATGTCAAATCACAAATTTATACTTACTTAATTTACTTGTGAGGTGCAGATTCTCATATATTCAAGGAGTTGGTGGGAAATTACTAAGATTATGTGACATACATTATGCATATTATATGCATGCGCACACATTAACATAAAACATAGGCCTACTCCCTTTCTCACTTTTAAGTAATGTCATCACTTCCACTTGCAAAATCCTGTAACCATCCTGCAATCCCACCAGGAAACCTTCATTTGCGTTTGTATTACAGGTGCAGAGAGACAGTTAACATCATTTACAACATCTGTCAGTGTCAGCGTCACTAAACCACCAATCTTGTACAACAGTTGCAAAGCAGAAGGAAAACAACCTCGCTCTGTTCCATGTAACCACAGAGAAAGTGATTTGCTCTCCTTGTAATCCTTTCTTCTCTCCTCCTCTCCTGTGTCTCCCCTCCTCTCAGCTCCCCCAATGATCCGGCTGTCAGTGAACGACACAGTTGTGGTGGATCCCGGCCAGGATGTGTTCTTAACCTGTGAGGTGACGGCAGGTTTCCCAGCCCCCACTGTGACGTGGTCTCGTTACCCCGGCCCCCTTCCCCTCAGCGCCCAAGTTCGAGGGGCAACACTGATTATACGGGCAGCCATGCCGGCTGATGCAGGCTTCTACAACTGCACGGCTGTCAACAATGTGGGAAACCCCGCTCGCAAGAACGTCAATCTCGTTGTCAGGAGTAAGTAACACATGTATGAGTTTGTTCCCAGATGGCAGGAGACAGAAGATGGGAGATTGTTGGTGAATCAGGGTGTTTTGAGGTTGATAGTATGTTTGTGTGTGCATTATCTTTTGCCAAACTTGACACAATTCATTTAGCAGCAATTCAGTTTCCACATTTGCAAGATTTGAAACTAAAAATATGTCCAATTTTTGATTCCTTTATCTATTTTGTAATCATGCCATGCAATCATATGTTATTTTTCTTTCCTTTTGCTAACTTAGGGGACAGTATACAACAGATATTTTTAAAATTGTTTTTGACACAGCAAATACACACACACACACACACACACACCTGATAAAAGTCCTTGCAGTTTTGAAAGTGTTTGATTTAATATGCCGTATATTTAATTTCCAGCACATTAATCCATGCCTCTTTCATTAAAATATTTAAAGATAAAAATTATTTCCCTTACCGAAAATGAAAAGTGCCATCTGTCCCGTCCTGCTTTATTCACTGGCTATAACGTGTGAACGTATGCATATATTAACTTGTGTGCGCACTGTATGTGTCTGTGTGGTGTGTGACACGCGAGCAGTTGATCCATCATTAGGGAGAGCTGATGTGAATCTTGTCAGAATAGGCCAGTTAAGTATCGCTCTTTTTCTAATTCCCCTGCCGTTAAAAGAGAAGCCTTCCATTCTCTCTCCCCTCCAGCTATTTTTAGTCCCTTTAATCATCTTTATTCACTCCAATTAGTTAGACTGGAGTGGAAGCAATTAGCGACAGTCTCTTCTGTTAGTTAACACTGTAGAGAACGTATGCTGGATGGGTTTCTCCTGTTAGCTTAATGGGCCTGAACGCATCGTCACACCAGCACAGGTGGCAAGACGGTGAATGAGATACACGCACACACACACATACTCGCGTTCAGTGAGTGCAGAGAGATAAAAGTCTGCAGGTAGGCAGGCGACACAGTTGCAAATGCCCAGTGACGCACACACAGCCACGGGCTCCCTCATCACATGCACACACAACATTGTCTTGGCGCTAACCAGGTAAAGTTGCAGGATCATGTTAAACATATGGTCACTGCTTCCTATCCATGGCTCCACCCAAGCATCTTGTTAACAAGCTCGAAAGGAGTTTAAATCAAGCTCTCCTCTTCTCCTCCTCGCCGCCTGTCTCTCCCCTTAGTGGGGAAACAGAGAGCTGTTTTGTATTCAACATGGAAATCTGTTGGGGAAATGCAGCCTTTGAAACTGAAAATTAAATGTGACAGTGTGAGAGTTACTCTTTGTCCTTGATTTTGTTTCCCCCCCCTCCTCCTCCTTATCCCCCTGTTATTTTATTCTGTATCTGGCTCCTTTTGTCTCTCCCTCCTTCACAATTTGCTTCCTCCTCTCTCTCTCTTTCTTTCTTCTTCAATTTCCTTTCCCCTTTGGTTTCTTTTTGTCACGCTGCCCCCTCCTCATGCCTCACACGCTATGTCGCAAACTCATCTACCGGTCTGTGTTAGCCATCTTCTCCCTCCTCCATCCACTTTTTTCTCTATTTTAATTGCTTTTTTACTTTCTTGTTATCCCTCATTTTCACTACCATATCAATTCTGTCTTTTTGATGTCATTCCTAAAACTTATTTTCAATCTTTTTCCTCAAATTTAAATTTCATTTGTAGTTTATTTGATATAACTTTAGTAAACTTTATTGGCATGACATAAATATGTGCTTCCAAAGTAGAATAAAAAAAGGTTATGTGGAGGGTAAGAGATTGAGAGGCACATACTATATAATAATCACACAGTACAAGGACACAGATTTTCATCAATGCCAAGCACCACTCATACATTATTCCCACCAAGTCATCGATTTAACTCAGTGCACCTCACTTAAGAATTTCTGGCAGCTTTAATGCTACAGGAGGCTGCTGCAAGAGTCACCAGGTCATTTCTGTATTAAACCTCAAGCTAAATACTTTGCAAACGTTAAAACTTGTTTGTTTTACCATGGCAGCAAAACCGACAGGAGATTACCCTTTTTATATACCAGTGTACAGGCTAGTTCAGTTTGGTGTTTTGCATTATAAAATATCGTTCAGACCAAAAGTGAAAGATATTGTAAGCATATTAAGAGAAGAAAATGTCCCAAATGCTTCTTTGTAGTTAGTAAAATTTGTTTTCGTAGTGAGCATTTGAATAGTCCAACCACTATTCATTGTTTTCAACACTGCACCACAGCCAACCTCTGACACTATACTATTTATTTAACCCCTCTGTCTCTCTTCTTCACCCCGCTACCGCCACACACAGCGATGAGCAACCTGACCTTCCAGATTACTCCAGACTCCAACAAGGACAGTGAGACCATCCAGATGGGTCGAGACCTCAAGCTGTCCTGCCATGTTGATGCCACCCCACAGGACAAGGTCAACTACACCTGGTACAAGAACGGTGCACCTGTCTTCAACTCGGAGAGCCTGATCTTGCTGCGCAGTGACCCAGACATGGCACCCGGCACCAGTAGTCTGGAGATTGTGGACATGAAGTTCAGAGACTTGGCTACATACAGCTGTGTGGCCAACTTCCCAGGCAGCAGAGTGTCGGAGCTCCGTGTGGATGTCAACATCTCTCAGAACAGTGGTGAGGTTTTCCTCTTCTTTTTTATTTTATATCTCTGTCAGACTGAGACGAATTTCCATGAGGTTCTAAGCTGCTGTCAACAAAGTTTAAATAGCTCACTCAAAAATCCTTTCATTGGTCTTTTCTGTATTCAGACCACCAGCAATGACAAATCCAAATGTGCCAGTGGGCTGTAAATAAATGCATGTATTTAACTGCTCATCAGCAGCATTACTCGAAATTGTATTTGGTGGCAAATATAGTGGTTAGAGGTAATTAGGTACTGAGAGTTAAAGAAGCAAATACTCCAATCAAGGCGTGTTTAAGATTGTAGATTGGGCATTCATGACTTCATCAGGCTGACTATATCCTCAACACACAGTCATTGTCAAGTTTCAGGACTTTGTGTGTCTGTGTGTTCATGTGTGCCTTCTCGTGTCTGGTTAACCATAATGTTAGCACTTAATTACCGAGCAGTAATCTTTTTTTATCGTCCCTATGTTGCATTGAAACTATGATTGTCCAATAAAATTAGCCTTGTAAATGTCAGTTCCTTTTGTACCTTTTTATCATCCGTCTGTCTCTGTTATTCAGTTTCTCTGTTCACACCCTCTGTAATTTGTAAGTCATGTCCTCCTCTAGACTTGTTATATAACAACATGCAGTCCCTCCTTTCCATTCCATTATACTTGTTAAGTATTTATATTTTAATAATAGTACTCTGAAATGGTATTTTACTTATGTATATGTAACTTTTTAGTTGATTATTATAGGTTAGAATATATGAGATTGTCCTTTGTAGAACATTTACACCTTTTTTTTTTTACTATTCCTTTCCCTCTTTTACTGCCCTCCTCTCCAGTCTCCCCTCCAGTGCTGTCAGTACCACCAGGCGGACAGGTGGTCAGTGTGCGAGAAGGAGGTAACATTGACCTGGTGTGCTTGGTGGTGGAGGGAAAACCACGTCCACCTATACTGTGGTCACGGACAGAGAAGGACCTGCTAATGCCATCAGGAAGGACCATGGTGGAGACACCCGATGGTCGCTTGAGACTAAAGAACGTCAGCAGGGACATGATGGGAGCATACCGGTGCCAGACGGCTCCATACAATGGGCTTAACATCAAACGCAGAGAGGCACAGGTCCAACTCAACGTGTTGTGTAAGTGTGAAGTAAACCTACAACAACATACTGTACAACACCATTGGAATAATAATAATAATAATAGTAATAATAATAATAATACAGATACGATTTAAAAAAACATCTACAAACTGGTAGACAATTCAAAACAGTTCAAAACTTTTATACAAATGTGCGCTGAAAATTTATAAAAAGATTGGAGCAAGGGTTAATACAAGACTAACACAGGAAAAACAAAGATCCCTCAGTGATTCCACAGGGAGTGATTCGCATGAAAGCCTGTTTATAAAACCATGTCTTTAGAGGGGATTGAAAAGATGATACTGGTTTTGCTAGCCTGATTTCCTCAGGCTGGATGTTCCAAAGTGCAGGTGCCCTAATAGAGAAAGTGCAGTCACCTTTAGTCTTGAGCCTGGACCATGGAGCAACCAAAAGGGCCTTGCCTGGGGATCTAAGGCAGCGTTCCAGCTCGTCCTGCAGAAGAAAAAGGGACAGTTAATCCCAAAAACTAAAAATACAGAACCCTCTGACCTGTAGAGTTGTTTATCAGTCTAGATTGTTTTATTGTGAGTTGCAGAGAGTTGGAGATATCGGCTGTAGAGATATGTGCCTTCTCTTGAATATAATGGAAATAGATGGCACTCAGCTTGTGGTGCTAAAAGTGCCCCCAAAAAATACATCTGAAAAACTCAACAGCAGTGTCTCTTCAGAAATCATGACCTGGTTACTTAAAATAATCAACAGACCTTGTTGTGAGCAGTGAAATGCACAAACTACTTTCTTTTTACCGAACTACATCCGCAAATGGTATCAGCTTGCAGAAGGAAGCATGCATGGACGAGAGGTTCATGCTCATGACAGGATGGGATATACACATTAATGGCCTCCTACTCAGCTTAGCTGTAATGTTAGCTAGATCATTGGCCCCTAGGTGACCAAAGCCAACGAAAGAAAGACTGAGGACACTGATACAGCTGAAAGAGATGACCACTAGAGAGTAAGAGAAAGAGACAACAGATCACAGCAATGTATAGTATGTAGTTCAGACAATTCCAAGGAGAGCGACGACATGCAAGCTGAGGTTTGAACTGTATGGATTCCCCCCATGTGAAGCATAGGGAAAAGTAATTTTAGGCACTGTGTATGTCCTTGAGACAGTTTCTGAGACTATCAAAGCAGTTGGGATCATCATATCTTAATAGATATAACTGTGTGTCATCAGCATAGCTGTGGAAAAAAAATGCTTAGAATTATATGACCCAGTGCAAGCAGGTAAAAGGAAAAGAAATAAAAGGCTGGGGTTACTTGGTATTTGTCCCACCTATTCAGTGCAGTTTGGTGTAAATAGGATTGGTCACAGTATCTGGATGACATGGATAAAACTGCATCTTTTCTACTACTATGACAGAATAATATGAAACTTTAGTGATCACTGGCAGTTAACAGTAATAGTAGTAGCAATGTCTGCAATGAACAAAAAAGAACTTCAAAACGACATAGAATATATTTTGATCAGGAGAGACAGATTTGTGCTGATAAAGATTTAACAGAAGTTTTTGGCGCTTGGACACCAGAGAGAGATATTTTTTAATCAAGAGAAGTCTGAGCAGCAGAAGGATAACCCCCCCCCCCCCCCCCCCCGTGGAGTCCAGACACTGGTGGTGGTGGTGGTGGTGGCTGCTGACTCTGAGGCTGATGAGGCAGATGTGGCTGATGAATCGATAAAGACTAGGTGGTGATGGGGAGATGGAGGGCACACATGACTGCAGCAAAAAAGGACTATGGCAGAGAAAGAACCATATTTAAAATGAGGAGCAGTAAGATGATAGGCTGTCAGAGAAGGTGTGTCACTGTGCTATTGGTTGATTGTGAATCAGCTGATGACTCAACTGACCCACCCAGACAATGACACCTAGAGATAGTGAGTGAGCATATGTGCAAGGAGTGCATGGTAGGGTGAGAAAGAAATCTTACAGCCTGAGCATTGAAAGTGTTGTCTTCCTGACTGAACCTTCGCTAGAGCCTCATGCAGTGGCAAAATAAAGTAGTAAAACGAGAAGATTACAGCAGGTAGAGGATAATTACAGCAACAATTTTAGTATCAGTTGAAAATGTATGGTAGGCATTATTCCTGTTAAACCTATAAAAGCTCTGCGTGACAGGTTGAAATTTAAATACAGTTCTTTCTAAAGGTAACTTTTGCACAGACCTCTATAGGCCATAAGAAGTCTTTGTTGCTATGGTAATATCAGAGATCCATTAAAACACTGCATTTTTATTAAATATCACACTCAATAATGGCAAATCTTCTCGCTTTGAAAACACCTTTTAAACTGTGTACCCTAAAGATGGATAAGGACATGCATGGCAATGTAAAGAGTGTAGAAAGGGAGAGTAAAAGGAAATGAGGACACACCTCTACGGCTTAAAGGCTGTTTTCTCTAAATCTACCTCTTCCCCTTTGTGAGAGCTCCGGTGGGGGCTGCCATTATAATTCTCCCAGAGGATGGGCTTTGAGAAAGAAGTAGGATCTGTCTTGGTAGTGTAACACATAATTTCAATACCCTTTCCTCTCCCAAGAGGTTACTTACTTTTACTTACTTCTACAATGCTTGAATCGTACCGACACTCACTGGTACTGAGCAACAACACTTCTCGCTGTTGAGACTGCGGAAAGATTTACATGAAACACAAATCTGATTTTGATTTACCTGGAAACTATTAACTAATATGAACATAGGGGAGACCGGGGATGGTTGTAACAAAGGGATAGTTGTAACTCTCAGTTTGGCCAATTAGAAACGAGCTGTGGTGACATCATCAACATAGTCCATGCCCATTTACAATTGGAGCTCACTGGTGAAGCCGCATGTCTCTGAGTCCAAATTTGTCTGTTCTAGAGCCAAAAAACAGTTTTTCAGGTGAGAAACCAAACATTTTCATCACAATAGTTTTTTTGCATAGTGTCCATTGTGTTGTATGTACAATTGTTTCACTTACATAGGTTCAAGTAGTAGTTTCTCTAGTTTAATTTGATGTGTTTCATTAGGGCTAGCTTTGAAGCTGAATGCTAAAAACTGTTAGCTCTTTCATGGCTGCTAGGCATGGGGAGGGTTGTAACAGTTCTTAAAAAGTGTGGATTTTGGGCCCATGAAGCCTGCACCCCAGGCAAGGACATCTGCATTTGCCACAACTGCCAATCAGATTAAAATAGGCTATAGGTATTATGCCTTAGTTTGCTCAGATAATAGTTACTCTTTGAAAGTGTTTATTGTTCAACTGTTCAAATGCTGTTCAAACATCAACCTTTTTTGTATTTATGTTATACATTTCTATTAATTTTAATATTATAATTATTGTATCCTTACAAGTTTATTGTTCCTTCTTTATTATTCATTGAAGTGCTTTAATACATTTAGCCTATTGTGAATCTTTTTTAAGCACAATAATTTAATTGTTACATCCATCCCCAGCTAGTGTTACAACTCACCCCGGTACTGGGGTACGTTGTAACAATATACCTCTTTGTATTTGACATTAATTTCCATAATCTGTGATGGTGTAGTAGAGGTCAAAGTGTGTGTTATTTATAGCAGACAAATATGGGTACCACGTATCAAAATTTAAGAGCTTTAACAAAAAAACCCACTGAGTTACACTTGCTCAAACAAAAAGTGTTACAATCATCCCCGGTCTCCCCTACTTTAGGCATCCTTATGTACATGATTAAACCATACAAAATCACTTGTCACCCAAAGCTGCATGTGCATGCGGTGCAGTTGCTGAGTGCCCTCCAACTTTCTTTTAATTTTATTTGTTATAACTTAATAACATAAATTTAAATAAAAAAAAAAGAGAGAAAAACAATGCTTCCAGTGTACTTATGCGTTGCAGGAAGTTACAAATACCCTGCTCCTTCTGTGAACTAACACTGGATGTGCTCTATTTGTGTTAGCACATCAGGTGGGCTCAATCAGTGTACCATATAGAAGATGTAATCAGCAGCAGTAACACAGGGTCCCCTGCTGAATTTCCTTTTTGTGAGCGAGTGTTGACATTCATGTCGTGTATTGCAACCAATGGGTAAAATCAAACATAATAACCCGAGGAAAATAACATTTACAGAGTGTTTTTGGTTGACTGTGAGCTTCTCCATGGCACGACTAGCTCATTCTGTTTTAGCAATCAAACAAGGAGCTTTGTTATTTCCGAGGAATTTAAGGACATCCCACCCATAGTTTTTCAACAACATAGAATAATAAACGAATCATAAACTTAAATCATTCATATATTTAAAATGTTATAGATGAGTCACACATGTGATGTATAGTTAAAAGCCTGCTTTCTTGCACAGCAGTGTATCATTGCATTGCTAAGTACACGGTTTAATTCAGTAAATTTATGTTAACAGGAATTCAGTATTCAGTGCAACCCTTTTGGCACAGTCCCAGTGTGCCCTGTGTACAAGGTCAAGTTAAAAGACTACTATTAATTAAAGTGATGAAATGTACAAGACATAAGAAAAAGTGTGAGGATACAAAAAAGTAAGAGCAGTACATCTAAAACACATAAAACTATAATGACACAAAAAGAGAGGAAGAATGAAAGGACTGGGTCTCTATTCATTACGTAACTTAGAGTAGGAAATTTGTACTTTTTGGACCAAAAGCTCTTATATTTTGATGCTACTTATACTAATATATTTGATCATATTTTGTAAGAATTAAGGATTCTTTCCCATACTTGATGAAAACACACCCAAATCACTGCCCTCTCTTCTCTTCTCCATCTCTCCTCTCCTCTTCAAGAAGGATTTACAGGGCCTGCTAATGCAGGCGGGGCGGAAGGGCAACACTCTGTGAGCTCTGCTGTCCACACTGGCCAAGACTGATTAATGGACCAGGTGGCCACCCCACTCTGGACAGAGAAAGAAACAGAGAGATGAGACAGATACATGAGCAGGACCAAGAGAGAAAGAACCATGGTTAAGAGAGAGCTTTGAACAGGGAAGCAGGGTTAGGGATGGCGAGGTGCAAGAAATGAAATGTGTGATAGGGAGGTTAAAAGATGGAAATAAGGAAAAGAAGGAGGAACACCATAAATGAGGAGATTTTGCCGTAAAGCTACAGCCAAGAAAAGTGCGTGTCTTTTTCTCTCACTACCCCTCGTTATGTCCTGCTCCCATTTTACTTCACTTGTAAATTTGATCAGTTTTGTTTTGCCTCCTTCCATTCAACACTGCTGATCGATGTTAGGGAAGGACGCCATCATTTTTTATGGCAGATATAATTAAGAGGATACGCAGATTCTTGCCACTGTTGCCTTTCCCACTTCCTCCCTTCGCCGTGTATCCCTTCTTCACTTCACCACTTTCCCTCCAAGAGAGGTGGCTGTTCTTCCTCATTGCCATTCTCATCATCATCAATCAGCTAACTGCTGGCCATGAGAGAGGACCTCTCTCTGTCTTGTCATTCCCTTTCTGCATCCTGCATTCTCTCATTCTCTCCCCACCTCCCATACTCAATCATCGACTTCTCTCACTTTCACACCGCACTTTTCCTATCATTTGTCTTCCTCATTGTCTTCTTCTTTAAGGGCTGTTTCTCTCTCCCTTCATCCCACCTAACCCCCCCTCAGTCCCATGTAAATTGATTTTCTCTTTGTGTACTGTAAATGTTTGGCTTGGTCAGTGTTGCATTCCGGATGGAATCCATTTTGCATTCGATAAGACAGATAGCGATGGTGTGTTTACATGGATTATGGCCTTCTGACTATGAAACATTGCATTGTGGTGCTGTGAGTCCCAAATGAGTAGCACATAAATGCAAAGACTATGCCAAAGACGTTTCTAATAGTTGGGTTAGGGATCAAAGTATCCCCATGACTTGGAACATGTGAAGCCCACTGCTAAGAAACTTACATAAATGTTGAAATGTATACTTCAGGTTTAGGTAGGGGGGTTGTAATGACTTGTCTATAAATTCTACGGTGGATGGAGTGATTTATAAACTGCTCACAAAGCAGCTGACAACACACCTCCTCCTCCTCCTCCTTCCCTCCTTCCTCCCTACTTCTTTCACCATCGCCCCACAGTTTGCCTGCTTTTCTTTAACCTTGCCACCTGTTTCCAAAGTCAGACAGCCATCAGTATGCACATGTGTGTCCATAAGCAGGAGCAGGGTATGTGACCATACACTAATCAGTCCATAGGATTGCAATATGACCTTTGACCACTCCCCCATTCCTCAGCTCTATCACATGGTCGTGTTACGGCTGCAGGAAGAGTTTCCAAAGGTCAGAGGATGATAATGACCGGACACGCAGCGGCAAATGATAATTTAGATTCTACATATAAGAGGATAGAAAGCTGTATGAATGTTGCATCCACATGTTGGCAGTCTAGACCTAAAACAAGACGGATGCGGAGAAGTTAAATGTTCTGGTGGTTTCCAGTCTTCTTAGCATGCAGGTGCTCACTCATGTTCCTTTGACTGGAGTGCAAGCACAGAATGGTAAACTGTGTTTCCAAACAAGGAATTGGTTCGGCTGTGGATACCTGTACTTATAACACATATAAACAGTAAAAGCTTTACTCACACAGAGAATAGATGAGCTTTAGGAGGTTCAATCAGATTCAATCCGCGCATTAACTAGGTGGTGTGTTAGTCCCGCTTCAACATTGTCTCAGCGAGTACAAATAATAATACTAGTGCTCAAAACGGCTTCTGGGATAGTTTCTGCTACTGTAGTTGTCACTTGTACCACATTTTGCCTTGATGACACACACCCACACACGGTCTCATGAGGTGGAAACAATACCAGCTTCTGCAATGTTGTCTCAGCTTGTAAAAATAACAGTACTACTATTAATAATAATACAAAAGTGGCTATGAAACCTTCTAATAAAGAGGCAAATTGAGGAGGTTTAAGTATGTATTTAAAAATATCAACACTGTGTGATCATCAAAATAATTTGTCATCAGATACGTTCCTTGTTGAATGTCTTTTGTTATTACTTTCATCACTCCTGGGCTGGTTAATTCAGCTCGGAGCTTCCCACATTGTATCAAGCACAATAACAGCGTCTCTCTGTTTTCAGTCCTCTCCCCTGCTCCTCGTGTTATCTTTCTGTCTGTTTCCTCCACTCCTCCTTACTGTAGCTCATTCGTGGCCCTATCCATCTAAATTACAGGCATAACACAGATTAGACTATAATTACACATCTGTGTCTGATAAACTTGATTCATAAGAGACTCTAGTCATGCTGCCTCACCTCTAGGGGCCTCAACACCAGATCTCATCACTGTTAGTACGGCGATACCACCATTAGCATCTTGTCTATTATCTACATGATTAGCCAGGGGTGAACTAGCTGGCTGTGATTTGTGGCACAGTCATTTGGCTGTCTCGTGTCCTGGCTGACCCCGGGGCAACAACAGCTAGTCAGTCATTAACTGCAGAGCCGCACATCCCTGCTGACAGGTTAATTACAGCTGGTTAGGATAGGTTAGCAGCAGGGGTGGGACTGTGCCTCGTAAAAATGCTCCATCCCTTGTGGCAATAACAGTTGCTCTGTGTGGGATTATTTGTCAAAGCGAATGTTTTCTGATGCTGTGAGGACATTTACACTGCAGAGAACAAAAAGATAATGTAGGGAAGATGAGGCATGGGTAGTGGTGATGTATGTACACCATTGCAGGCCATTTTGCATTGTCCACATCTATAAGCTGAAATCTCCTCCTCAAACTGCTCTGCTTCGGTTTATCTCCATCTCCTTGTATGATGGATATAGATTTTAAAAATGGAAAACAATTAGAGATAATGGGTCTTACATGGATACACCTCATCATTATGCTTAATCACAAAATAAGTGTCCCAAATATTTGGTTCAGTCAGTGCATATGAGCCTGTGAGAGAAAGTATAGTGATTTAAAGTACAATCGTGCAAGAAACCATGATTTAGAAATAACTCTGATCTGATCTAAAACCTCAGCATCATGCTCCATAATGGAAACATAAATGTGTTGCATTATTACACCAGCTATCTTCATGCAACACAAGGCTTCTTCATTGCTGAGAAATTGTTTAATTTACCTTGAAAATAAATACATTAAAAAACACAAAACATATAATAAAGTTCAATATTTTACACGTATTGACTTGTAAATTGTATATTAATTATATGCGCAGAAAAAAAACCTTCCACTTGACTGTTGCTTCCAACAGAGATGGCTTGCAAAAGATGGACAGATGCAACTATATTAAAGTTACGACATAATAAACACAGAATCAACAGAAAGGATAAATGACTTTCTTTAATTCATTTAGATGTTTAAAGTGTTTATGTAGCTTATACAAGTATTTATTAGGTGCTAAAAGAATATATTTATGACATAATTACTAATCAAAAGCTTTTAATTATTGACTGATGTGAAGATTTATTTAAATGCATTATCTCTTTATATCCAGTCAATTCAGTGGAAGTGACAGGAAGGACGAAAATCAGTGTGTGTGATGTTTTTAGGCGATTCAAATACTTCTTACATCAAAGCAAACGGAAGCACTGCTATTAAGTGATAAGTTGCAATTAAAAATGCAAAGAATTAAAGCAACTCGTACTTTTCTTGCATTTCACAGAGCACTTAGAAAAAATTTGAACATCCACAACTCCACCTCCCTCCAAAGTCCCATCCTCCTCCTCCTGCAACTCCACCTCCCTCCAAAGGCCTACTCCCCCCTCCTCCATTACGTCCTCATTACGTCTATGATAGACATAGGCGTTGGCATGGTAACGTTAGATAGTAGCGTTTACGTTACTAGTAAGTGGAAACGCACAAGGAAGATAACATTGATGTTTCAGAGGCTACGCTACAGTAGGCTAACGTTAGCCATTAGCAACTGGATGCTGTGTTGTCATAACATTATGAACTGAACTGAACTGAACTTCTTTATTTGTCATCTTTATGCGCAGCACAAAAAACGAACTGACATTTTGCATACCCCAAGCAAACAGAAACAAAACATATAAAAACAATTTGTGCAACACATAAGAAAGAACATATAGTGTAATAGTAAGATGAAAAGGGTCGACATTTCACAGTCAAAAACTCCACATCCTGAGAGCAGAACTGTGAGCTCCTCTTCACATCACAGCACCATGAGTTGTTTGTGTATACACCATGGAGCTTACCAGATGATGCAACCTCCCCGTCTGCTCTGTGTAGTGTTAGCCTCCTTAGCTCAACATCGGCGTCTTATATGTTACCATTCATCCATGTCTCAGTGAACACAAGGACGCAGCAGTCCCTCACTCCTCAATGAGTGGATCTCCACAGTCGGATGTAATCCATTTCGTGTCCAGTGAGCGGACGTTCGCCAGAAGGCCGCTAGGAACAGCTGCTTTGATGGGGTTAGCTGATAGCATAGAGCTAACCCCTGCACACTTCCCCAGCTTCTGCGTCCTGTCACAGCGCTGCCGGGGTCTTCCCTTCGGGACAGCTCCAGGCGAAACCATGGTCATCTCAGGTTACTAGTTTATATCCACAAGCGTCCCTGTTACTAGCATATTTGTTGTCTCACAGACTCAGGGGTGGAGGGTGTGGGGGGGATTTTACGCAAGCGGTTACGTCTGTCGGAGGCCTCCACGTGGGGAAGACTGACAGGACAGGATAAAACTCTGACTAATCATTGCATTCAGTCCAAATGCAGTGATTGGTCGGAGTTTTCTTAGAACCATATGAGAATGGTATAATGGTAAAATTATTAAACATGTTATTAAATTTAGCCTAAACAAAGAAAAGTGTAAAATTTCCAGAAAGGTAGGTGTTGCTTTAATTGATTATCCTTATAGACGTTCAAACAAAAAGATGCAAATACCATTATTTTGCGTCACCCCACACCCTCACACTGATTTTCATGGCAGGTTAAACAATGACTAAAAACCTACACGAGCAAATGCTTTGTAGTTGACTAAAACTCACAGGTCTCTTGTCCCTGCAGTTCCTCCCATACTGGACCCAGTCTTCCAGGACATGCGTTCTAGGAACTTCCAGATGGTGACCCTGAGGTGTACAGTCATGCGCTCAAACCCACCACGCCTGACAGACATCCGGTGGTATCGTCAGGGCGACTTAATCCGTATGCCCATGCCAGACCTGAAGGAGACGCCAGAGCTGAAGTTTAAGCTGGAGCCCACCAACAATGGCACTTATGAGTGCCGAGTCAGCAACAGCGCAGGGACATCAACGTGCACATTTAATGTATCTGGTGAGTGAACACAAGTGAGACAGTGGTATGTTATCCATTTGTGGAAAGTAATCAATCTATATCTATCAACCATTCATCTTGTATTCATATACAGTTATCTCTTCTTCATGACCATTTACCAATGTCATTTTTGTTCTCTCTCTTCCCCCCTATTCCACAGCACAACCCTATAATGCTGAGTTTTACTTCGACACACCCAATCCTGTGCGAATTCAAAAAGGAAACAACTATTCATACAACCTGCAGTGGACACAGAAAGATCCAGAGGCCACAGACCACATCATAGGTTACTGGATTATCGTCCGAAAGGTAAAGTAATACCTAATACGGCTCATTCATGTATGCCCTCACGTTACTTGAACTCTGGTATATGCACGACATTTGACCAGACAGGTACATGGTTTGACAAGCAGGAGCTCACTGACTGTTTACTCCTCCTGACATTGATCTGGCTTAAACTAAGGCAAACTTTGGCTACCTGGGTTTATTTGCAAGTTTGGTCTCACCTTGACTGAACAGGCTCATAACTTATGTAGACAAGAACACACAGACGCACAAGTCTGTATGTAGTGAAGTGTGTATGCTAAGTAAACATGGGGCTTTATGAGTCCCGGGGAGTGTCCAGTGTGTGTAGTCAATCAATTGAGACCTGCACTGAATTACAACATCACTCCTCTCCTCTCCTCTCCTCTCCTCTCCTCTCCTCTACTCTACTCTACTCTACTCTACTCTCCAGTCTTACCCTATCCTGTCCTATCCTATCCTAAACAAAAATTTACTGCATTTCCTTTATATTTTGTATGATTATGATATCATTTTCTCTTTAATTTTCAAATGTTGTTAAGCCTGTAGACATGATAACAAAAATAAGTACAGATCATTTTTTTAAATCAACCCATATGACCTCCATTCTTCAGTTTTTCCTCCTTCTCACCTCTTACATTGTCTCCTCTCTTGTTATTCCCTTTTCATGCTATCTTCTTCAGCTCTCATCACTCAGTCATATCAACCACAGACTTTATTTTCTACTTTCCAGCACCCGTAGATGTGAGGATGAGTGGCCTGCTCTAAAAAGCCCCATTAGAGGGTTACGCCTGTGTTCACAGAACTAAGGTTACAATGCCTGCCCTTCATTCCAAACTTCCACATACAATTATGTTGCTCTCACTGCAAGATTCTAGCTTTGAGTGCCAGACGGACAATAATGTGTTCACTGTGATGTAACCACAACTTAACAAGACCAGGCCTCCACTGCCAGCGTCTCTCATTTTAGCCAGAATTCAGCCCAGAGACAGTTAAGAGTACATTTTTTAATGGTATTTTCATGTTTTATCTTGTCCTCAAATGATTGACTTCGCATTGACGTGACTTCATTTTCACAACCCTGTGAGAGGTGTTAAATTAGTCTTGCAGTCACAAACTTGAATTTAGAACATGCACTTGAATAACCTCTGATGCCGCAACACTAACAATTCACCGTAAGCAGATTTTAAAGGAACAGAAAGTTCTCCCATGGTTCCTTCAGTGTTAATTGTTGAGGAGCTTTTTTACCGGGAGCAGAATTGTCCGCAGAGGTCTCTTCCTCCTGAAAACAAACAGTCCAGATGATTAAAACTGGTGGAAACACTGACAAAAGCAGTTCCACATTACAAATCAGTATTTCTCTGACAATGTTCTGCATGTTGCAGGCAGGTTGCTAGCACAGCACCTGCTAATGTGTAACTCTTAGCTGTGCTTACCTTTTTTCTGATCCAGACATCCACAAAGTTTTTACCAGGAGCTGAATTATCCACAGAGGTCTCTTTCTTTTTAAAACACATTATCCAGGTGGTTTAAACCGGTAAAAACACTGAGTTTAACATTAAAAAAAAGTGTTTTTTAGAGGGGCTGCTAACTGCTGTGGCTGGTGCAAAAATGCAAATGGCCCTATCTAGAGCCAGTGTTTGGTTTGTCGATTCTGGGCTACTGTAGAAACATTTGTTGTCAGTGGGTGCTGACCTCCACCAGGATTGTCCCTTGTCACTGATCCTGTTTGTGATATTAATGAACAGGATCTTGAGGAGCAGCCAGGGGGAACTGGAAGGCGAAGCTTTCGATTTACTGGTCCATCTACTTCACAACCCTCTCTTGTCTACGTCACAACCCTCACTTGTGGCCATGAGCTCATTCTTTCGGTCTCTACCCAGAGCTCATGGCGACAAGTGAGGGTTATGATGTAGATTTACTGGTCCATCTACGTCACAACCCTAACTTGTCGCCATGAGCCATGACCGAAAGAATGAGATCGCGGATACAAGCAGCCAAAATGAGTTTCCTTCGTGGGGTGGCTGAGCTCAGCCTTAGAGGTAGGGTAAGGGGCTCGGACATCCGGAGGGAGCTCAGAGTAGAGCCGCTGCTCCTTGAAAGGGGTCAGTTGAGGTGGTTCGGGCATCTGATCAGGATGCCTCCTGGGCACCTCCCAATGGAGGTACTCCAGGCACATCCCACTGGTAGGAGGCCCCGGGGCAGACCCAGAACAAACAGGAGGGATTACGTATCTCATCTGGCCTGGGAACGCCTTGGGGTCCCCAAGGTAGTGCTGGAAAGCGTTGCTGGGGAGAGGGACATCTGGGGTGCTTTGCCTGCTGCCCCCGCGACCCGGCCCCGGGTATGTGGATGAAAATGGATGGATGGATGGATGGATGGATGGAAGTAACAAGCACACACAACTACTGTATTCAGCTGCAGGTACACACAGTATCTGAAAACTGACAGACTAATGCTTTCAGTACTGACCCATATTGTTACTGATTTTTAGGTTTTTATCCTTCAGAACTCAAAGGCTTTCTGCTTACACCAACCAAACCCTTCCTCTAAACAGTTTTGGAGCCCTCTGAGCGGGCCCCTGATCTGAAGTAGGAAACCTTTGTCCACAACAGGAGAGCAACCTCAGGCCACCCTCTTGTTTTGTTTCAAACATCTATTCATAGACTACTGGCCTTGAGTCAAAAGACAGGAAGGATAATAGTGAATTATACACAACTGGCTGGGGGTAGGTGTGTGCGTGCATGTGTGTGTGTGTGTGTGTGTGTGTTAGGCACTGAAACAGAGGGAATGCAGGGTCTGCCAGCTTGCTTTTGTGTGGATGAATAGCTAATTCCCCTCCTACTTTAAGACTTGGCTGCTTACCTCATTAAGTAAGACTCTACAGGGAGACAGAAAATGAGCACTGGCCTTCCTAAGATGCACATTTGATTGCATGCCCCAGCTCTCTGAAAACTCTTGCTCTATCTCTCTCTTGTTCCCACTCCTTTTGTCCTCTATCCTTCTACCAATATTTCTCTATCTTTCACACACAGCATCCCTTCCGTTTTTCCCCCAATTACTTCCTCTTTCTTTGCCGTCTCACAGTCTTCCTTGCTTCCACTTGTGCTCGTCTCTTTCTCGCGCTTTCCCGCTCCTCTTTAGTTTTTTGTCTCTGAGGTACTGAGTGCAGACTTAATGGCATTTAATGTTGGATGAACCGTAGTAACTGAAATAGCGCTGATAAATAGTCGTAGCGAGTTGTTATGCTGCCAGTGTTAAAATAATGAGTTGCATTAAGTGGCAGTTAAGGACTTTCTTAAATGTTACCAAAGTTTAATTGAATTTCAAGGTTTTTACCTGCATATTTGTTATGTGTGTATCAGAGAACAGCAAAAATCAGACAGGAAAAAAAGGAAAGCAGAGGGTGAGAGTGAGATTGAGCAAGGAAGTGAATGAAAGGGTGTGAAAGAGAGAAATAAGATGCAAATTAAAAAAAAACAGTGAATCTCACCGGTCCTCTCGACTATTAAATAGAGTACGAGAACATTCAAATGTAATACCATCTCAATTTCACAACCCATCTATTTCTGCAACACTCTCTCCAGCTCATCCTCTTAACGCCTTGACATTCTATCTTTTTAGCACATACAAAATGATGTAGGGGGTCTCGGGGGAGACATGCAGACACAGAGGGGAATAAAAGAGATCAGAGACTCAGATCAGTTCAGCAGAGCAGTGCTCTTCACTGTAGGTCGGAGCATACGCCTATAACTTTTGCTCATATGCAATAAGTGTGTCCATTTGCCTTTTGTTGCTGTTTAAGTCAGTGTGTTTTTGATGAGGCTTTGTGCCCATATGCATGTATATATGAATGGCCTCTAATGTATTTGTTTTTAGCTGGGTGTATAGCGTATGTCCATTTCTGTGTGTGTGTGTTTGGCAGACCACATGGTTTGCTCCATGAGTCATTGCCAGGCTATGAAATCCCCATTTACACTTCTTAATTTAGTTTCATTCTTCCTGCAGGGGGTTTCCCTGTTTAGGAATTAACAGAGCTGACAGGCCTTCCTTGTTTTCCTGAAGCTGTCCTTACACCCATTTTCTACACACCAACCTCAACCCCTATGGTTTCTTTTAAAGAAGTACTGTGAATTATGAGAGATAATTAAAATGTGCTGATTTTACCTTTTTTCCAACAAGAGAGACAGATTTACGAAGCTTTATGTAGCTTGTTTTATTGGGGCGCACTGGCATAGAAAGTTGTCTGTCTTCACAGTCTCACTATATTAATTAATGCAGTGTATGTCGCTCATGCATATGCATTTAGGAGAGTAGAATGCAAATTTACATTTACTCAATTTCGGAGGGTCACATTTAGGTGGAATATTCTGCTCTAAAAAGCAGCTGTTCATTTGTTCACATACAGTGGTGTGAAAAAGTGTTTGCCCCCTTCCTGATTTCTTACTTTTTTGCATGTTTTCCACACTTAAATGTTTCAGATCATCAAACAAATTTAAACATTAGTCAAAGATAACACAAGTAAACACAAAATGCAGTTTTTAAATGAAGGGTCTTATTAATGAGAAAGAAAAAAATCCAAAGCTACATGGCCCTGTGTGAAAAAGTG
>NC_065506.1:19300421-19362342 GCF_006386435.1 Epinephelus moara | reverse complement strand
AAAACTGCATTTTGTGTTTACTTGTGTTATCTTTGACTAATGTTTAAATTTGTTTGATGATCTGAAACATTTATGTGAGGAAAACATGCAAAAAAGTAAGAAATCAGGAAGGGGGCAAACACTTTTTCACACCACTGTATATTGAGGGATGTTGTGTTTAGGGAAGAAGATATTTAAGTAACCCTCTGTAGCAAACTTATTAATATCAGACAAACAGGCTGATTAGCTTCAATGTACCAGATCAAAAACAGGAAATGTCAGCCACTTGAAAAGAAAAAGATGTCAAGTAGCCAGTACCAAATTCGACATCTGATCATTTTACCAACAGAGAGAGAGAAAGGAAGTTTTGAGTGAGTGGTTATTAAACTTGAACCTGATGTTCCCTGAGCTGGTAATGCACTCAGTGAACATCTCTCTATCTCATCTTCCATTCCCTTTTTGTGTGATCCAAAACACCCAAACACCAATGTACCAAACCTACAAATGATGGCTAGCTTAGCAGCAGATGCTCTGACTGCATGTGCGGGAGAGTGTTCATGCTCAGCCTCTGACTGAACTCCAAACTCAACCGAAACTCTAGTTCTTTCTGTTATTTTCCTACCATCTCATGCATTTATGAAGCAGATTCACAAACTCTGTGCACCCTTTGCGGCTCACCTGGAAAATTTGGGTCTAACTTCATCTTTCCTCTAACTTTATACGTAGTTTCACCGTGTCTAAAATTCAGCTTTCATTCCATATGAACCCCCAGTGAGGAGTTTGTTTAATGGCCCCTACAGTATTTGTTTAACATTTTTTTCTTATAAAAAAAACATTTTACCTCATCACTTTATGAGTAAATTTTGCCCAAATCGTGGCCTTGGTGAATACTTTGGAGTTTTTATCCACATGAATCTGAAGCTTACTAAGCTAAGGAATAGATTTTATGTGGAGCTATACCGAAAGACATTTTCCTGAATATTTGAAGCAGTTTTGAAAATTGGCACCAGCAACCAGCCAAATGCTGGTAAAATATGCAAGTGTCAGCTTGATTCATTCACTCACCAGCCAAAAAAAATCTATTGAGAGCTTGGTATACTGTGGAATCCACCAACAGCAGTGGCAGGTGGACAAAATATTTAATTTCAAATCCTGATTCGAAGGTTCCAATAATATTTTAGAATGAAGCTTTGAATGACTGTCGTCATACAGAAAAATCCTTGAGCAAAATCATCAATATAAAAAAATTCATTCACTGGACTGAATGAGTTAGTCTCAAGTATTAAATCAACTTTCATTAATGAATAAATGTAATTCATGTTGCAGTTAGATTGTTGAGTAGATGGTCTGCCTGCAAAACCAGCTTGTTTATAGCATGGGAGCTAACTAGCCAACAAAGACAGCAGATAATATCACCGCTATTTTGCATTATCACCACCAACTGGAAGAAAACCACAGCTACCTAACCTGCTTTCTGGAGGTTGCTCCGTTGTGGCAGCCCAGTCTTTGGGCCTGGGCCGGTAAGCCTCATTCCCAGTAGGACCTCCTCTCTGTTACACCACAAGTTACACACAGGAAGTCTACTCCAGCTGTGGGCTCCCCTTGTGGAGGTCTCGCCCTGACTGCAACTGTGCAGACATACCTATTTAAGCAGTGAATAATAATACAAATGGAAAAAAAGCTGTGCATCACTATTGATTTGGAATTTAAATGTCATGAATGAAACTTCAAAGCTTCGAACTATTCAGTACAGCCCTAGTTTCATGTATGATTAGCATTGAGTGTGTAGCAGCCGAAATACATGGGACATGGATGTGACGTGGGGGTTTTACCAACTACACAGATTCGGCATTTCTAGCATGTAGTTGTGTGCCAGCTTACTGTTTGCATATTAAGTTTTGTCAAGTGATAATGTAGCTGGTTATTTATTGTTTGGAAGCGTATAGACTTTTCTAACTAGCACTGAATTAATTAAATAGATCATTTTACAACAGGATGCATTGATCTGATTGATTTATTTTACTGTGAAATGTAAAAACACCTGCAAGGTTGCTCTGCTCCATCACATTGCCTCTGGTACAATGAGGTATTCATTTGAGTCCTCTTTAAACAGATTATGGGCAGCACGGTGGTGCAGTGGTTAGCATTGTCGCCTCACAGCAAGAGGGTCACTGGTTCGAACCTGGGGTGGAGGGTCACACACAGTCACACTCTCCCTGGGTGGGGGAGCCCCTATGTGCAGAGTCTGCATGCTCTCCCAAAGACATGCAGGTTAATTGGTGACTCTAAATTGCCCCTAGATGTGAATGTGAGTGTGAATGGTTGTCTGTCTCTATGTGTCAGCCCTGTGAGAGTCGAGAGACCTGGCTCCATCCTATCATAGCCTATATGATGAGCAGTTTGAATGAATGATTGTGGTTGTTTTTTTTACACAAACATGTAGTTACAACCTGTTGAGGGCCACAGAGCCACGTGTACAGGAGAAAAAAGAACATGAGCCGCCTCAATATAGAGAGGAGCTACACAATGCCTGCTTGGCTTCCATGGTGAGTGTAGCAGCTTCAGTTGATTATGATGGACACACACTGCTGTGGGCATGCTGCGGCTGTGTCCCATGTATTTTGTCAGTTACAGTATAGTACCTTTAAAATGACGATAATCTGTATGCAGACAAACACCTTAGACATATACACCTTACACACACAGTATGTATCATATTGAAATGTACACATTCTGCACATATGTACCACAGAGACACTCAGTTCAGAGAACAGCCATGCCACATACACACATGCACTTGTGTTTCTTTTAATCCCAAACTTCTTCCTGTCTTTTCGGTGTGTATTCTTCGTCTGCATTGTGCCTCCCTTATTGCTTTTTTCTCTCCCTCTTCACACCTTTCTCCTACCATCTCTTAATCTTTCCACCTCATCTCTATATCGACCACTCGTCTGCCTGCAGCTATGGAGATGTGTACTGTGTGTGTTATGAAGTGTAGCTGACCTGGCCTCAGATCATAGGTTCTTTCTGCACTGAGACACAGGCACGCACAGTCACACTCCCATGCAAACACACATCCCCATTATCATATATATGAGAAATTAAGAATATTCATGATGAATCAGAGTTGTACATTAAATCAAATGTATGAATAATTTATGTACATAACCAACCCCACTATGCAGATATACTCGTATATTCACACACAGGGCCTCAAAGAGAGCACATAGGCTCATTGTATCTCATTCATAAAGATACAGTGCACACATGCACGGATGATGACTTGTTCACATGCACACGGTAAATATCATTGAACTGCTGAATCAGTCATGAAAGGGATCCAGTAATAGAGGATAATAGAAAAATTAACCTCACACTCCTTAGTGTTTGAAGAGGCCGCCTCCTCTCACGCTGTCGGGCCAAATTTCTCTCATACACACACACACACACACACGTCACTCTGTCCCTGTGTTTCTGTCTCATGGCTGCTCCTTCGCTCTCACCCTTTTTCACACATTCTTTGTCTTGTTGTCTCTTTGATGACAGCCTGATGGAGACACAGCTGAAAACACTGTCTGGCAGAAATTTTTAAAAGCGTGTGTATCAGGCACACACATGGGCTGTCACACACACACACACGCACACACATCAAGAGAGGTACATGGACTTCCATATCGGTTTATCAACCATCCACCTCTCTGCCTCTTTAAATATATCTCTCACTGCGGTCACTTTTGAGTCTCCTTCTGTTGGTCCTCTGTCTACACGCTCTATAACTTTCTCCCCCTGCCCCTCTCCCGGTCACTTTAGCACACACACACACGCACACACACACACATTTTGTCCTCTGACCTGGCGAGGAAGGTTAGACAGAGACAGAGGTAAGGAGGCAGACTCATACCTGCAGTGGGAGAAGCTGAACTCCTCTGAGTCACATTTCAGCAGCTCATTGATTTAGTGTGTTTTCAGCTCCATAGTGTGTATATACGTGTTTGTGTGTTTGTGCATGCTTTTAGCCTGGGTCATTTTTCTATCATCTATATCCAGCGCACTGTAACCAGGACCAAAACAAGAGTGTGCACGTGTGTGTGTGTGTGTGTGTGTGTGTGTGAGTGTGTGTGTGTGTCCAGTCATGAAGAAAGCACACTCCGCTTTCTTCCAAAGCTCTGACTCCTCAGCATTATGAACTCATCTCTCCCTGCTAACACACACTCCATACATATTACATGAGCATTGCTCTTCTCTCCTGCTATATTTCACATAATTATGCATATGCTGTATGAGCAGTGTGTAAATGTTTATATGGATGAATGTGAGCGTAAATGGGTATTAAAAGGGCACAATACATTTTATTATCTAACTGCTACCATGCAAAATATTAAACACTGTATTATAATGTATGAGTTGTTTGTGTAGACAGTTACGGTGGCAACAGAGCAAATATCTGAACACATGTCTAACAATGCAGATACACGGGAAGCTTTCTGTATTACTGAATGTGTCAACAGTGATAACAGTGCTGAGCAATGCACCATAAATGTAACAGGCACTCAGAAGCTCCAGAAAAATAATGGCAGATATAGTTACAAGATACTTTACAGATTTTATATAAAAAAAAGATAGTATCATCTTCGAAAATACAGCTCAATGTCAAAACCGCGGGGTCTGAAAGAATGATAATTGAATCATAGGTCCGAGGAAGATTAAATTATTCAGGCAACATAAAGACTCATATTAAAGGTGCATTCATTCACACGTGTGGACAGATCAAAGTGTAAATGGTACATCAGGAAATCGGCAAAGGAACACAGAAATCCTTTTGCATATGTCGGATTGATGGTGTAAGCGCAGACACAAAGACATTTGAGTGTGTGTGTGTAGGCAGTGTTTATGGCTTGTTCCCACCAAACACTATGCTTAAGTTCAGTCAGTTTGTTGCACATTAGAGCAGCTATTTTTGCGTTTCTACAGACAAATGTTGTGAATGGTACCAAAAGAACTGCTCCATTCTGTCTTGTTTTTTCCATCACCACTCTGTTGCAGTACTTGGCACACTAATCTGATACCAAAAAGTGGAGCTAGAAACATTGCAGCCTATTGATTGGTCAATAGAGAATGTGGCTCAGTGGACTGTGGCCCCTGTTTCTTTGGTGGTCAGTTTACATATATCAGTCTACTTTAACTGTAAAATGAAAGCATGTGTTGCTGCCTTTTCATCTTTACTTAAGATGAAAATTAACAAACTGAGAAACAATAATTTATTTAACCGAGCTGCCTAAAGGACACCGCCCACAGCTACCAGCAACTTTAAAGGTACAATGATTTCTTGCATGTTACTTAATGCATGACCTTAAATATCTATATGATAACTAAAATGAACTTGAATTTAAAGTGGTAATGTGGACTGCAAATATTCTATTTCCTCAAATGAAGGGGAAAAAAAGTGGCGGAGCATTGTTCCAATGCATTACACCCCTGCTCAAAACACTCCAGTCTAATGTCACACAACCCCATCATTAGTGAAGAGGAGCAGGATTAAGTAGTGACACGGCTATTACTATCACTATCCACCTTGCCTACATTAAGAGTCGCCTATTGTCCGCAGTGGAAACGCAAAAGTTTAAATCCAATGTTTTCACTCTTGCTTGTCAATTACACACAGGTCTACACATCTATGGTTTAAGTACATGTCCATATGAGTTATGTACATATCAAGAGTACTTTACCAAAGGTGTTTGCTGGAAACGTGATTTATGTGTAGCACTAACCCAAGAAAGCTTGCCTAGAAAATGCGAGATCAGGTGCTAAGTGCTACTCTTGTGCATTTTCTGTACCAGCTTTTAAGAACGCTGTGGCAGGTTGCATCCAAGGTTGCTAAGCAACCTAAACCAGCACCGTATCATAGCCTATTTTCCCAAAAATCCTGAGTGCAGAGCTGATCTTCTTCCAGGTGCTGTGTGCGTGTTTGTGCACCGCAACGGCATTGCTCAGTGTGCCTGCCGTGCGTCTACACTGAAAACAACAAATCTGAGTTAAAGGAAACTCTGGAAACACCACACAAGATCTCACTGCAATAAATGACACATTCAGACACTGCTACTCCAAACTACACACCCCTGGCAATGATACTACATCTATCGAAGCCGATGCATTTCTGAGGAATGTCTCCCTTCTGAAACTTAACACAGCCCAAGCAGAGACTCTGGATAAATCACACACCCTGGATGAACTTAAGAATCCCCTGAAATCCACCATAACTTTGATCACACTCATCCCAAAACCAAAGAAAGACCCATCACAATGCTTCAACTACCGCCCCATATCATGAATAAACACTGACGTTAAATTAGAAGCAAAGCTTTGGCATTAAGACTGTAATCTCATCACTTGTGCGCCCGGATCAAACGAAAACAACAAAGGGCGCAAAAAACACATGGCATGTGTATGGCCCTGCAGTTCCATGCCAGATAAAATTTAGGAAGTTCAGACAGCAGTACAGGGAACAAATTCTTTTATGATAATCTTAAGACTGATGGAAATCAGATTTCCTAACTCCCTAAAACTATTGTTTCACCATACATGGACAGACAAGCTTTGGACACAGTTTAGAGTAAGACACAGTGGATACAGACATAAAGAGGTACATGGAATATCTAAGAGTCAATATAAAATATGAATAGTTAAAACTGATTCATTGTAAATAAAGTAAATAACTCAATTTAGGATACAAAATCACACTAACAGGTTCCTTACTAGTTGGCTTCTGCCCCTCAGCTTGCAATAACGTATCTCTCTCAGGTGACATATTGCTGCAGAACAAGTACTTTGACTTGTATTTTACATTATTGCATTGATGTTTTTACTTAAGTAACAGATCCGATGGCGTCGTCCACCAGTGGATACAACAGTTTTCACGATACTCATCACATTCAATGTGGGCTGCCAGATTTGGATGGAAAGCTTGTGATTTACTTTTTACTTGCTTTATTTTATCTTAAAAGTAGCTATCCTCCCCATCTCTTTTTGCCCTCAGTCACAGACACACAGACGAAATTCACAATGACCTGCGATCACCATCCAAATTGTTATTTGTACAAAAGCTCCATTTGGCACTAATACCACACACTTACCTGATGACACTATCAGGCTCTCAGAGCAATTTAGAAACTCGGGGTCCAGGACCTTACTCATGAAAACTTTAACAAGACACATCGCTGTTAGAGAAATCGAAACCTGTGACCTTTCTTTGATGTGATGGTCTCTTAAACTAAAAGGTCGCTTTGCTGCCTTTTCATTGAAAGATGCAGTATCCTGTTATACAACATCCTGCTACCAAGTCCTTTGTTAAGTCTCTTTTTTCTGAATTCCTAGTTAGCTGCTGCTGCTGCTGCTAACCAAAGTGATAATTTGGTGGGTACAATGGTCAATTAACCAAAAAATTCTACGTCACTGCAACTATAGCACAAGCAAAGGCAGTCCTGTGTCTCGTAATGCAACAGCTGCTCGCAGCAGCACCATAAAGGAAGATTTTGCTAGGGGAAATATGGTAGTTAAAGAGCAGATGGGAGGGTTGTTGTTTTGGGTTTTTTTTTTTGGACAAATTAACATGAATTAGAGAAGAGGACATATTATTTTTTGGGAGGCGATGTGGTTTATGTTTAGAGAAAGATCATTTTGCCTTCATTGACAGGTACCTGCTGTTGTGCAAGGCGTGAGAGGGATGCTCCATGACTGGCACGAGGGGGTGAAAATTTGGAGAAACTGAAAAATGGAAACAGCCACACTGGCACTGAGAAAAAAAAAAGACTTAACAGCCATTAGTGGCACAGGGCCTGGTGAGGAAGGGAGGATTTGATTCCAAGTATGTTGCCCAGCACAAACTTACAGGGATCGCGTGCTGTGGCTGCCATATGGGACTCACACAATAATTGCAGTCAGACCAAATTCTCTGCAGCCTGGGCAGGAGGCACCATGGTCTTGTCAATAGACACGATCGGCTCAGTCTAGCTGAGCTGGAATTTGTGGTGGTGAGTAGACATCCAATGGGAATAGCACACCTCAACTTGAGTGTCAGAGGACAGGAGGAAAAGCAGATTTCACTGGGGCGATGTCAGAGCATGCAGCACCGTGGCAATTATAGGGAAAGTTATGGGATGCATCAGTGCCTCTATGACTTACCAAACTGCCAAACTGTTATTCTTTGGATAGGAGCAGCTGAGTAGAAGCAGAACAGCAAGCATGCACATATGAGCCCTTTTTTTCCTTGTTATACTCATATAAACTATTTTTTTATGAAGCATAATTATCCTGCAAAATTGGAATAGATAACTTTTTTATGCTGCTTATTTTTGGCCAATATTCTCATCTAGCAACTTTTGTAGTCAAGAGCTCAGTGCTGTAGACATTTACCATACACACACACACACACACACACACACACACACACACACACACACACACATATACATTTACACACACTTCTGCTGCATGCATTACCTGATAATGGCATGCTGTGGGTGTACTAAGGTGTTATGTTGGAGTGGCTGACCTAATGCATTAGATTGAGCTCACTGTCAGGTCTTTAAGTAGCTGGGATCAGAGGCAGATACACAGCTAATGGATCCTTCTCTCCGTGGGTGGAATAACACAGCGATAGCTCTATTAAAAGTGATGAAAAAAAAAGAAGAAGAAAAAAAACACCACCAACTTAACTTTCGAAAAATGAGAAGACAACAATTGGACTGGATTAACATCATACCCAGGTTTTATTTTCATATTTGTTCCTGTAAGGCACAGCCAGCTCAGTTTTCGAAAGGCCATTTGGGATTTAATGTCGTTTGGTTTGTACAGTGAAATAACTGTTTCTTTAATTGCTACTATTACAGTAATATTTATTGAGTCAGTGTTGTGGGAGTGGTGGGCAATAATGCACTGTGTGAAAACCATGCAACTTGCTGAGTGGACCAACTTTAGTTTTAGAGAGCAGATCTCAGTACAGAACACAACCTCTGAATTGAGATTGGGTACTGTGGCCTTTGCTGATGAAGAGATTATTGCAAACGATTCTTTGACAGATACTTAGCTTTGTTTTGCATAAAAGATTACACTGAAAATGTATAGTCCAAGATAGCTGCAATCCAACTCAAAGTATTTTGACTGGCTATGCGCCCAGAACTGACTGTATGCCCTCACCAAATTTCCTTGACGAGATCTGGAAATGAGAGGAAAGTTGAACAAACATTGAAAAGTGAAATAATACGATGATATAGTGATTAATCGGCTGTGTGTAGATAAACGATTGTTGCACCCACATCCCAAAGCAAATATCTGTGATCAGTGGTTTGGGGCTTTAATCACATCTGAGCAGACGGTGTTTTTGCCAAGGAAAACAATATCTTTAACATGAGTTCGACTTTGTTTGCCTGTTTATATAAAATTGCATAAAAGTGTATTACTAGTGTTACACTGTCGAGGCAGTTAATATCGCAGTGAAGCCCCTTCAGATTGGTGATGAGAGGGAGCTCTGTGTTGTTACGGGGGTTTTAATAGCTGAGCATATCAACATCAAGTGGTGGAGGTGAGGGTAGGGACGGTATAACAGAAGGTGGAAAGATGGGAGGTATGCCTGTCAACACCATGTGCCTCTCACTCAGATTTGTCACATTTTCTGGGGATATTTTTTTGTACTGTTTTTCTGGCGCATATTTGTGAGTATACATTTCAACATGTCTGCATCTTCTCCACTTGTGTGTGTTCACCTGTACAAACCCAGAACAAGCAGAACCTGCCGTCGAAGCAAATAGACCTCAAGGGCAAGGAGCCAGAGAAGGGAGTGCTGATGTCCCACACCATCTCAGACCTGAGAATCCCTCTGTCCTATGAGGTCCATCTGGCCCCCATCACCACCTACAGCACTGGGGACTACGTCAGTCGCATCATACAGTACTCAGAACGTGAGTCTATTTTTATCAACAACAAAAAAATTCTGAGGTAATTATCTCCTATTTCCATGTATGTACATTGTATAAAACATGTGTAAGTGGACTGCTCATATCTGAATGCTAATCAACATTGTTTTTTTTACAGCCTACACCTACCCAAGACCTTCAGGTGAGACAGCTCTCATAACTACCATCCTCTGCTCTTCCACATTTCTACATTTCACAGTGCTAAGCTTGTTGTTGTGACCTGATTGATGACAGGGTGGTGAAGTTAGGACGGCATGTTGAATTTTGATGCAAGCTAATTTAGCTTGTATGCTGCAAGCAATGTCAGCACAAGTTTGTCAAGGCAAAGTTGTCAGAACCCAGCCTTGGCCTTGATTAAATCTTGTTGCTGGGGAGGAGATAGGGGTAACGGTAGGATGAGGGAAAGCAACTGATGGCTGGAAGCAGGTCCATGACATCTTATATGTCATCCTAGTGCCTATGATTGGAGCATATGGGACTAGTTAATGCAGTGTGATTGGCTAAAAGGTTTATGGGCAAAATACTTGAATCTCACTTGTTAAAACTATATTGAAACGTATATTGAAATGTATGCCCCCTTTTTCTCTCTGTTAGCGCCCTCTCTCTCAGTCACACTCTCCTACACTAACTCCTGCTCTCTGCCTGACTCCATCCTGCCATCCCTCTCTCTTTCTCAGTCAATTGCATCTTGTCTATTTTCTTCATTAAGAGACACGCAGCATTTTTCTGGCAGGAGTGGCAGTTGGCTCCGCCAGGGTGAGGCAATTAAAACAACAGCAGATTGGAACAGACTGCGAGAACAACAGTGCAAATTGAAAGGAGCGCATGTAGTGGAGCAGGGTGTGAATAGTAATAGATTAGCTCCCTGAAACAAAGAAGCACACACAAGCCGTCCTCGTGGGTAGCGCGAGCCATATGCATCTGCAGCGGACTGTGTGAGTGTCCAGGAAGCTTTTACAGAATCTGTCAGCTTGGATGGTTTTCGTTTTACTCGCTTGCCTCGCTTTTCATTTGTGTGGCGAGTCTCTGATAATGGCAGAGCCCTCCTGATGGGCTAATGAAGGGGACAACACCACAGGGAGGAACCCCTCTATCTGGCTTAACAAGACACGTCAGCATCAGGGATAATGACCGTTGCCTCACAGAGGTTTTTCTGTTATGTTACGTTTTCCCTTGCTGATATATGCAACAATATCAGACAGCCAAAATCTGACTCCATATGGACGAGAGAAGATTGTTTGTCACGTGAGGCTGGATCTGATCATAGCTCTGTTGTGAGAATAATTGGAAAATTCAGAAATAATCAGCAGCCAGTTGAGAAACTCAGATGGGAAAAAGTAGAACTGTGCATTTAAGTTTATAACATGCACAACATACAGGACACCTATCCCCTCCCAAACTTTGAAGATTGAATTTTCAATCGCATTGGCCATTTTCATTCCGAATTAGGTGTTTACAAGATCACTTTTAATAGGAGTGAACTTTTTATTCTGAATGAAAAGGGAATTAAACTGTCCATGTAAACGCACTCATTGACATCGTCAGACCTGATATGTCTTTCTTGCTGGGTTTCTCACAAATGCTTCTTAACTTCTTTTCATACACCTCCCATACTTACCCAGCGTAAGCCCCCACTGCTCTCTACATAAAGGACTCTTATTAGATCTTTATATGTTGTTTTATCAGTAACTATTAGTGGCTGGATTTTTCTTGCTTTCTGTAAGGGGTCAACCAATGTCATATTGGGAAAAAAAAAAGACTGGGATATAACTTATAGAGTAAACCATGGTTCAGTAGGTCAACAGCTCTTCCCCTGATAATTGTGCTCCACCACGTTTTTCCCTGTTCAACAATATCTCCAGGCTGCGTGATTTATTTTGTATGAAATCTAGAAGCAGTGAAACCTTTTGATAAAGATGTTTTTTTTTTCTCTTATTACATTTGACACAGTCTGACCTTATCATAGTTACCTGTAAAATGTTCTGCATGTGGGAGTCATGCATCGGCATATGCATAATGTGTGGAATCCACTTTAAGTTTCACATTATATACCCTGCCTCCTACATTGTGCCTATCACTTTGTCAGTAATTGCCTGGCTGTCTGATCTTCACATTTGAAGTGCATTTTGCAGAGGTCATTATACAGCTATATTGTCGACGTTAATTTCCTGGGAAAAGTGGGTCGAGAAAAAACCTGTAGATCATGTCACCTATAATTTGTAATGGCGCCTGCTTGACATGTCTCTGATCTAATGTGTTTTCCTCTCTTGTTTGTTCTCCACACACACGCCTACATCAGATCACGTGTGTGGTTTTGAGGATGACAGAATCTGCGGTTTCTCTCAAGACCGAAGTGATGTGTTTGACTGGACGAGACAGAATCACCTGACGCAGAATCCCAAGCGATCTGCCAATACTGGCCCCGAGACTGACCGCAGTGGGACCAAGGAGGGTGAGGAAAACTTTACACTGCACAACATCATCATGACATCTAATTCTGTGTTGTATTCAAGACTCCAGTAGAGTGTTGTCTTGTTGGTTTCAGGGTACTACATGTACATCGAGGCATCCCGGCCACGTGTGCAGGGGGACAAGGCTCGTCTGCTGTCTCCGCTTTTTAATGTGACCTCAGTCAGGGGCCCCAAGGGCTCCGGCAGAGTCCCGTATTGTGTCTCTTTCTACTACCACATGAAGGGCAAACATATTGGTGAGTAGCACAGTGGAGAAAAAAATGCTCATAAACATACACACACACATACTGTATTCTACCTCATGAGAGCATTCATAGGAACACAGTGACACACATGGATATACAGTGGAGAGGATGCTGACACTCCATACTATCAGGGTTCTCATATCGCTGGGCTCCTGTCAAAAGCTGAACTTTTTGCTTGACCCTGGCTTGTAGAGCTTGTCAGATGCAACATTGTATGTAGGTGTGTGTTTGTGTGTTTGTGTGTGTGTGTGTGTGTGTGTGTGTGTGTGTGTGTTTGAAAGAGAAAGCGAGTGAGTAGATGAGGGGGTGGCGGGGTGTTACCAAAAATTCTGTTTGTATGTTTCTGCCTGTGCCTCGGTGTGTGTTTGGAGGTGGCTGAAGGGGGCAGTGGGTGTGTGATTTATGGCAGTGGCAAGACACAATCAGTCATTTGGGGGAGCTGTTCATCATAATATGCTCTGTCACACAGCTAGAATGCATACATCTTGTAGCCTACACACCTGCACACACACTTACACCCACCCCCACAAACACACACACACACACACTAGATTTCCACAAAAAACTAAAGTTACAAATACATGAAGGCACACCCACATTTATTTACACACACGCACACACACATGGACAGTGTTGATTGTTTTCACTGTAACATTTGTTACATTCTGACCTCTGTCTCCTAATGATTCAGTGTGTTAAAGGACAATGTTTGTGTGTACATGTGTGTTTGCATACCCAGATACATATGTAATGATTACATATACTGAACTGTATAAATGACAGCAAGTCTGAATGTCCACCAGTTTGGTGAACTGAATTATTTCTACTCGATTTTCTCAACAACAATCAGATGATTGCTATGAAATCGTGTGCATTCATGATAAACTCTAATATCTGATCATCTCCACTGCCACCGTGAGGTTGACATTTGTGCTTCAGAGTGATTATTAGGACAACTATGAGATAGATTGCCAACCGACATTCAAGTTCACTACATTATGGTAGCTGGTGATCTTTTGACTTTTCCTGTAGTGCCACCATCAGGTCAGATTTCACTGATGCTGTGGTACATTTTCTTATTTTTGGATTGGCACTTTTACCCAATATGCCCATACTATATATCCTTTAAATCGGCCTTAAGGCCCATTTATGCTCAACGTTAAATACGGATCTGGATACGGACGGAGCCTTCTGTCCATGCTCAGCGTTCATTTCGTCCGTATTTCTGCACGTTTCCAAAAAGCTTACGGATACGGGCCAAACGAAGCAGTACCACCGGAAACCGTGGGGGCAGTGTTGCTGTCACTACCTGATACGTAGCTCTAGTGAGACACGAAGAAGAAATAACAATGGCAGAACTTTTTCACCTGAAACGCTGAAAATAAAATAAAAGAGGGAGACAGGTTTTTCCTATTTTATCTTATGTTGTTATATTTCTCCCTCTCCCCTCGCTGGAAGCCTCGGACCTCCTGCCTCCCACCACTCGCCTCCGCCTTGACTAAACACTGAAAATAAAATAAAAGAGGGAGACAGGTTTTTCCTATTTCATCTTATTTTGTTATATTTCTCCCTCTCCCCTCTCTGGGAGCGTCCGACCTCCCGCCGCCCGCCGCCCGCCGCCCGCCACCCACCCCCGTCTCAAACACGGAGGCCTCCCTCTTTGCGGAGCCCACCATCCCGGCCCCGCACATACTCCCGAGGCTCGGGTCTCCCTCCCGGCTCCGCTCCGCTCCCAGGGCCGATCCTCGCGCCCTCCGACTGGGGTCCCTCTGTTTTTGTCTTTTATGCAAGAGGTACATTATCAATATCTCCTCCACAGTCGCCATGTTTGTTTTTGAGTTTGTTGTTGTCATAAACTTTTGACTCTGGGCTGCCCCCTGGTGGATATATTGGTTAACATCCATGCCAATGTAAAGGACGCATGGAAGTATGTGGGCAGTGATGGTAACATCGTTTGAACGGACGTATACATTTTCGTACGTAAAGGGAGCATAAATGGCTGTGCTTTGTGTCCAATGCTAATTAGCAAATGTTAGCATGCTAACACACTAAACAAACACGTGAAACGAGGTGGTAAATATTATACCTGCCAAATATCAGCATGCTAGCATTATCGCTGACAATGTTGGGTAGTAATATAACTTCTTCCATTTACAAGTACTGTAACTAATTACTAATAAAATTTCAGCTATATATTACAATTACCCCAAAACCAAACAACTCATTACACGGTTACTTTTGTTCTCACATCACTACTGACTTGAAATGCAACAATCACATCTGCGGATTCATCTTCATAATTGTTGTGCTGCACAGGCACGTTTTAAAGCAGCAAGCTCATTTTGAAGATGGAAACGCTAACCTTAACAGTCGAAAATATTCTCATCATTTTGATTTTGTCGGGAGGAAAGATGACAAGAACACTATTGCTGCAGGTAGTGCTACTAAAACTCTTTCCTGTACAAAAAACACATCCTCAAACCTCTGGTCTGAAAAACCTACTACAACTGACAGCACAACAATGTGTAGCTCCAGGAAGTACACCCCACCACAGGTGAGCCCTCCTCGGCTGCAGAGGTTGGCTTTAGCCCTACACTGGCTAAACAGCCAAAACAAGATTTTACTCTTGGACAACTGCAGGCTACAAAGAGATAATGATAATGAAGCTTGTGGCTGGATATGTTGTGTATGAAATGTCGCTCCATGAGTGACTCTCCATGTTTCAGGCAGAGCTTTGGGAAAATACCGGTCACAGGCAACAGAAAACGTCAGGAAAAAATAATTTGCAAGCTATATTGCCTCAGCTACACATAGCCCTGCTGTGATAACACTGACATTAACATGGAGGCACACATCGTAATTTCTGGAAGAAGTAATTCCATTGCTTTGGAAAGAGCAACAAGTAATAACTGATAAATTACATTTTAAAAGTAACAACCCCAACACTGATCATTTATAAGACAATCTTTATTTATCCCACACTGGGGAAATTCACTTGTTAATTGTTTGTACGTGAGCATGCTGATTTAAGCATTTAGTTGTATTCTCTCAGAGCTGCATGCCTGCCTTATTTCCGACCATTGGTTGAACCCTTGTCCCGAGTTTGTTTGCTTTTCTCACTTGACTGCAGCACTGATTAGAGTGTGAAGTGCCTAATCAGTATTCAGTTATAAATCAAACACAGTGAAAAGTTGAATATAACCTTCTCACCCACAGGCAGGCACTGACACCATTTAATCTGACTATTAACATTGACATAGATTTGCATAAGTTTGGAAATGCAACCACAGAAGCACACAGAACCAGAAACACACATGAAAGCATTTAGATTGATTTAGATTTAGGATACATTCAGATTTATGTCTTCATTTTTCATGTCTTTTATTTTATTACTGGAAGTATATCGTAGCTAGATTGCCTACAGTCAATGCATGCTGAGTAGTATATGTGAAAGCTCTATGAAACTGACCATGAAATAAATGACTTTGTATACAGATGGCAGGGATGGTCCACCACCATTTCCTTTGTCACTAACACCTGATGAACTAAGGGTGCTTTCACACCTGCACTGTTTGGTTAGGTTCAGTCAAACTCAAGTTCATTTGCCCCCTAAGGGCGGTTCGTTTGGGCAGGTGTGAACGCAGCAATCGTCGGGTACCCACCAAAACAACCGGACCAAGACCTTCTTGAAGAGGTGGTCTCAGTTCGGCTACAAACGAACTCTAGTGCGGTTTGTTTGTGGTGAGAACGTGTTCAGACCTCAATCCGAACCAACAGCAGTTGCATAACGCATTGTTTGGTTTAAACATGAGCATGTTACAGTTCCAGAGGATTATTAATGTGTGCCTCCTCCTGTACCGCCTCAATATGCGCACTCAGTGCCCTAAAATGAACAATGCAAGCATTGTAGTAGGCGAGACCGGGGATGATTGTAACAATTTTTGTTTGAGCAAGTGTAACTCAGTGGGTTTTTTTGTTAGAGCTCTTAAATTTTGATACGTGGTACCCATATTTGTTTGCTATAAATAACACACACTTTGACCTCTACTACACCATCACAGATTATGGAAATTAATGTCAAATACAAAGAGGTATATTGTTACAGCGTACCCCAGTACCGGGGTGAGTTGTAACACTAGCTGGGGATGGATGTAACAATTAAATTATTGTGCTTAAAAAAGATTCATAATAGGCTGTATTGTAAGAATACAATAATTATAATATTAAAATAAATAGAAATGTATAACATAAATACAAAAATAAGTACAATAAAATAAATAAAGATATATAACATAAAATAAATAAAATCAAGAATAATAAAGTATTAACCTGTGTGTGTGTGTGTGTGTGTGTGTGTGTGTGTGTGTGCATTGTAGCCTGAATGAGGTTGACGTTTGAACAGCATTTTAACAGTTGAACAATAAACACTTTCAAAGAGTTACAACCCTCCCCATGCCTAGCAGCCATGAAAGAGCTAACCGTTTTTAGCATTTAGCTTCAAAGCTAGCACTAATGAAACACATCAAATTAAACTAGAGAAACTACTACTTGAACCTGTCTAAGTGAAACAATTGTACATACAACACAATGGACACTATGCAAAAAAACTATTGTGATGAAAATGTTTTGTTTCTCACCTGAAAAACTGTTTTTGGCTCTAGAACAGACAAATTTGGACTCACCAGTGAGCTCCAATTGTAAATGGGAATGGACTATGTTGATGATGTCACCACAGCTTGTTTCTAATTGGCCAAACTGAGAGTGTTACAACTATCCCTTTGTTACAACCATCCCCGGTCTCCCATACACGATGACCATCGCGAAAACCAACCCACGTAGTTGTCCCTCCACTGTGACATTAGAAAGTTTTGCATTTATCTTGCAAGTGTACTCTTCTCCGTTTTGTTTACTTCCTGGATTTTGGATGGAAATTTAGACCAATTAAGAGCAGCTTTCTCGCACAAGGCATTTTATCTGGCCGGCTTGTAAATGCTGCCGTGAGAACACGAACCAACTCTAGGCAATTATGCAACTTTGTAACAAAATAAGTCCCTGATTCGGACCAAAGCAAGACAACTCCAGTTCTGAAAGCACCCCAATACTACTGATGCTAGCTTGATGTGAATTTTGGAGTTCATATCCCACCTCGTGTTGAAAAGTCAGTTATTGGGGCCTCAAAATTTAGAGAATATTACAACTTTCTTTTCAAACTTCTGGTTACCTATTACTTAAATGTATGGCTGGTATACCTCTGGTATACGATCAGCACAGTGTTTTTACTTTCCTTGCTCCTTCTGAGTACTCTCTATGATCTCTTACAACACATTTCAGCACTTTACACTTCAGAGTGCTGAAATGTGTAATGTATAGTGGATACTACAGCACTCGCATTGTGCATTTTGTCTTGTAGGTGTTTCACAGCACAACAATGAGACAAGACAATGCCACATCAGTCACACAGCACTTGCTTACGATTAGCACACTCTGTTACCAGTTAACGCCCAGCTCTGCTACGAGCCCTCCCTCAATTTACTCTGTTGTTCTCCCAGTCTGTTCCAATCTGTTGTCACTTTAATTGCCTTACCTTGGCAGAGCTCACACTCCTGCCAGGGAGACACAGTGTGACTCTTAATGACGAAAAGAGACAAGATGAGGATAAGACAGAGGGGGTCAGTGAGAGGAGAGATGAGACGAGAGGAGAGAGGGGAGGATGGGGGTGGGCCAGCCTTGGAAGGAAAAAAGGGGGCCCTAATGAAGAGAGAGAGAGCAAAGAGGAATGTAGGAAAAAGAGACGGACTGAGAAAAATGAAGTGCGACAAGAAAGGAAGTGCAAGCAAACAAGTATGAGGAGGCACAGAAGGGAGGTAAAAAAAAGGCTTGAACAGAGCGCTGCAGAAGAGGCCATCAACTTGTTAATGTTCAGAGGTGGTGAGAGAATGCAAGCGGTAGTGCTTTATGCTGAAGTACTCTAACTAGTTTTAATGTACTCCAAAGTATAGTGTGCAAGTACTGCAAAGTGTTGAAAGGGCTGTATATGTTGAGAGCATTCAGGTACTTTGACACAAAGAAATTTTTAGAAATGCTGTTGAAATGTTGCTCTTTTCTGACCCACATATACCTTAGCTGTTTTATAATCACGAGGCCATGTGAACACAAAACAGGCGAAAGTATCTTTTCAGGATTTTGCAAAGCGAGGACAGAAAGCACAATGCTGTTTGACTAGTTTGCATTTTAGGTGGGAGATAGACTGGAAAATAAAGACCTCCCCATGTGATGTGTTTTCTTGTTCACCTTAATGTGCTTCTCTTTGGGCTTGCTGGCAGCAACAATAAACAACATTTAATTAGTTTTGCTTGGCATTGGGTGGTATTTTAGACTGGCTCAGGTTTGCAGAGTGCCACTGGCAAGCTTACTTGGAATCACTGGATTATTTTTTACTTCAGAGTGATGGAAAGCAAATTAGAGTTTGAGGTTATTTAAATGTTGTACTTCTTGTATGTTGTTTTAAGACTTTTAATTAGTTTGCTGTATGGATGTTTTACAGGTCTGTTTGGAAGAGGGATGGGGTGCCTATGTGACAAATTGGCTGTGTTTGCTGTTTGAAAAGTGTCTTCCTCGTTTTTTTCTTAAGATTTAGATTCTTCTTTTTGAGAAAACATTCTGTCGGCTTGTTGTCTAGAAAGGTTAAGGTTAGATTTGTCCCTTTTCTTATGCACCTGAATTAGTTATATACCCAGAACTTGGATTTACATGATTTTGCTTGTCGTTATGGTTTGGTGTCAGAAGCCAGACTATAATTCTCAGTGCGCAGTTTAGCATAGCTTTGGCTCTGAGGCTAACCAGCACTAGAAGCAGAGACAAACAGGACATGAACCCTATTTGGAGGGATCCAATATGAGCCGACTTCTGATTATCTAAAGAAAGACAGCATAACTCATCTGAGTTCAAGTGTGGCAGTGCACGTGTACTTCTGTCTGTGTGTGTGGCTGTTTATCTCCACTGTCCTCCCCACTCACGATTCCACAGACAAGTAGCCCTGATAGAGCTGTGCCTTCTCCTCTGCCTCTCTGACACTCTTACCAACACACTCTGCTTTACCTCAGTCCAATCAATAGACTGCTTATCAGAGTCCTCTTTCCTCCTGTCCTGTGTGTGTGTGTGTGTGTGTGTGTAGGTGGTGATGGTGAGGGTGCAGCAGAGATAGGAGGAGAGAGAGAGAGAATGGGTGGTGAGTGAGGAAGCAGACAACGAGGCTCAGATATGTGGAGGTAGAATGAGAGAGTGGGCTGAACAGGTGAAAGTGGGCTACACCAGCATTAGCCAGTGTTTCTCTCCATTATATAACTACAGAGCCGCCCATGTCCTTTCAAATCTAATGTGATGCATGTGACTCTTTTATGTGGCTATTCCACTGGCATTATGAGTACATTCTTTTTCATGCAGCATGATCCAATCTATAGACAACCTCACAAAAGAATGGTTAAATAATCGTATCTCATTAGCTTAGCTTAGCATAAACACTGGAAACAAGGAAATAGCTAGCCTGGGTTTGTCTGAAAGTAACAAAAATGGCAAGTAATGTTTTAATGAGGAGATATATGCAGGACTATTTCTTGGCACGGCAGACTGATTTCCTGGAGACTCTGCTGGTTGCTTGCCAACCTCTTAGTAATGACAAGAGGTTTTCCTGTCTCCATGCTAGGGCTGGGCAATATATCAACATTATATCCACAGCATGATATGAGACTTGATATTGTCTTAGATTTTGTTTACCATACATGTTGTCTTTTGCTGGTTTTAAAGGCTACATTACAGTCAAGCTATCTATTTTTTTTGGCTTACCTGTTGTAGCTGTTTTCTTATTTGCCTGTTCTTAGTTGTTGTGTCCACTTAACTGATTATTTATCCAAAGTCAACAACAAGTCAAGCCCTCGATGTCTTTGCAAAATTGAAATTGAGGTATTTGGTCAAAAATATCTTGATATGTGATGTATGGCCCAGTCCTACTTCATGCTAGGCTAAGTTAATTAGCTGCTGGCTCTGGGTTAATATTGAATGAACAGATCTTGTCTTCTCTGAGCAAAGAAGTAGATAAGCGTATTTCCCATGATGTTGAACTATAGCAAAACAAAACGTAGCCTAAAATTGGTTTTGACAAATCTGACAGATTTAGATTCATACACACTTTTGAATTGACACATTTAGCTTCGGCCATGTTTTATTAAACCGGTTTCATGCATGTTGGAAACCGGGATGTCAAAGTTTTTATTTGAGGATTTATAGATGGTCAAAGGTTAATTGAAATGAATGTTTATAACTGGATCGACAGCTTGCTTTCAACAGCTTCTTTCTCTGTAACACATACAGATACTTATTTACGTAACTTCCCTGTTTGCCCACATAAACAGTACACTTTCCCTAGTCATGCCTCTCTTGTGACAGAGTAAGAAGTTAATTACTGCCAGGCTGCTGCTTATTTCAAGGTTTAAAGAACATTAGCTCAAAGATACACACAGACACACACACACACACACACGCACAACAGAATGACAGTTTGTGCTCACACGCAAACATTCATCTACATGCACAACCATACTGTATGTGCACACACGCACACACATACACACATACATACAGCATATAACACACAGATTCGGTGCCCCCTGCTTGCATATTTGTTTAAGAGACTGGTGGTTGGTTAATGTTCCAATTAGGAGCTGGCTGAGGATCGTTAAGAAGATGAATGGTTCTCTCACACCTTAGAGACCCGAGAGAGAGAGAGAGAGAGAGAGGGAGAGAGAGAGAGACTATTTGGATCACTTCCTTCTGGCTCGAACAGTGTCATTCTCTCCAGCTTGTTTTTCAGCATCCAGGACAATTGATTTTTACGTCATGTTTCCACAGTACCTACATTTTTTTAGGATTCGAACAAAACATTAATTGGCAGTGATGTGTGTACTTTTAATTAAAGTTTCTCACCTTACAACCTCTCTCCAACACCTTTCCATCAGTACCTCCATCTGACGTTCTCTCTTCCATCCTTCTTGCTACTATTCTTTTGCTCCATTACACAAATTTAAAACTACCCAGTAGACTGTCAATGTAGAGTTTAAAACAAGTCACCACTCATCCAAGTTGCCTCACACATTTCATTTCCACCTAAATGTCATCCACATACAGTATCTGACCTTAGAGCTTCGCCCCAGCATATGCAGTGTACAATTCATTTGTTTCCACTTCCTATATAAACTGGGTGAGGTCCACAGCACAGCCATGTTTTTATAGAAGTGAAGGCAATTCAAAGTACGTGGTGCTCAAACATAGATCCAGCAGTGTGTTCTGCTGCTTAGAGTTTTGTCCTCCAGATTTTGTGGGAAAAAAAATCTTTTTTTTGGCATTTAGTGTTGACAACTTGACAACAGATGTTGGGGATGTTGGACAAATCTAATGAGAATGTCAGAACAGAACCTCCTCCTTGCACAGTAAATTGTTGCTGGGCTGTAAGACATGGAGTGGTTTCACTGGGATGAAGGCAGTGGTTGGCTTCTGCATCTCTTGTGACTGTAAACAGTTATTGCATTTTTGTAAGTATGGTGGGATCTATCATTAGTTGGACACTTATTCTAATGTAGCTGTGTGGAAACACATGATTGTTAGGCCAGTTACAGTTTGGATTGAGGCGTCTGAACTGATTTGACACAACTTAGATTATAGCCTTCAGTGTTTGTTTAGTGCGTCCACTTTATTTATTCATTCATTCAATATGTGCTCCTTTCTGACTGTCGAGATATAAGTCATCATGTGTGGGTCGTTACGTTTAAATGTTTTGCCTTTAGTTTTAAATGATCTTAAAGTCTGTTGCCAGCTTAATAAAACACAGTAGTCAGTCTTTGCTCATTGACAGTTCACTGACAGTTTCTAATGACCTGTACTCTCTGTGTGTGTGGCTGTGTGTGCCTGTGGGAATGCATGTGTATTTATTTTTTCACAGGCACTCTCAACGTGCTTCTGAGAGTGAGAAGCATTGCCTCTGTGGACTCGGTGGTGTGGACCAAGTCTGGTCATCAGGGCCCGGACTGGAGGAAAGCATTCTTCGACATCAGCCCCAGTGGACCCTTCCAGGTAATCATGTGGCAATTACATTTCCTCCCAACATTATAAAAGCAACAATATAGCCAGTGATGTGCATATTCATGCTTTACAAGAGTTAGATCAAAGTTCAGTTCACACAGATTAAAAAAAAGGAGACAAAAACACATTAAAGCACAAAAAGTGAACTGATTTACATTAATTTCTTCTGTTTTAAGTCTTGTGATCATCATTCACTTGAAGATAGTTGCCAAGACAGGTCTGATGTCTCAGCTCAGTCTGTTGTCACAAATTCTTTGCCGATGTAGCTGACATTCAGACTTGTTTTTTCACACCTGGCAAGCACAATATGCATAAAAATGTGATTTTTTTTCTGTACTGATTTTTCTTCATGAAACTTACTGCTTCATTTCAGCAGTAAGGTTACCGGTAAGTGCATTGTCTGAACTGCGAGTTGCACTTGCTATGCAGGTGTTTATATCAAAGTCTGTTCCCTGTGGAATGGTTTTTCCACTCCTGTGTGTAGCACCCTCTTTTGACGTTATGTAAAGGAAAAGGTTGGGTTAAGATCAGTGGTTCCCAACTGGTGGGTTGCGGTCCAAAAGTTGGTGAGTCCATGCTGGATGGACTGCAAGTGATTTTGAAGTACAGGGAATTTGTGGCACTTTTATTTTGACTTTCAGTTTCCTGCTGTGGAGTGACTAATAGACAGCTACTTGACAGAGACAGCAAACCAGCTCAATGACATGGCAGAAGTATGATGCTGAATATATTAAACTGTGTGGACCTTTAAAGGAAATGGCCACTTTAGAATGAAAATAAAGACAGTACTTACTCACCTTCATGCAGACAAGAAGTCCAGTGTAATTTTTTAATCCACAAAACTCGTTCGGGTTATCGGAGAATAACAGCTAGCCGGATTTTTTCCATAGAAAAACATGCTCACAACAGACTAGTGGATGTAACCTAAGACCTTGTATTTCATAAACCCCTTTCACTGCAAAAAACACCCATTGACACCTGCGAACATCTGGCTTTTGTATGTAATGACAAACAGCTACAATTGGCGTTCTAACCCAGGTCAAAGGACTCCGGTATCGGTATCATCGGTATTTATCAGCTCCAGCTCCGATCAGTGATGGAAATACAACATCCGAGTGAACACGCTAATTTTAGGGAGATGCAAACATCTTTCCATTTTAACACAATGCCAAGTTAGTCTGCACCGAGTTTGAAAGAGCGAGAGAATAAGTAATAGATATATAAAAATAAGTGAGCACGGTAACATTTTCACTGGCCGACATGTTGCTTTCTACAGTTTATTAACATGTTTTCTGGCCTGCTGTAACAAACATTGAACGTGACACCAGTAAAAATTAATCACAGTGAGGCATTCTCATCTGCTGCAGAGCTGCACACTCAGCTCTAGTCTACTGGCAATGTGAAAGGAGTCTATACTATGTTTTTAGTGAGTTCTCCAGTGTTTAAACACCTGGATACATGCAATTATTTTTGGTGGACAAGGGGAAATAAAGACAGTAGTAACCCCACCCCCACACCACTCCCACCCTTCCTTGCAGCCACACTAAGCAGCTGAGATGTGTTGCATAACAAGGCCTAAAGGTATGACCAGGTCAATTGTTGTGAGTTGACTACAGTTTGCTTGATGTTGAAAGACCTCAACCTCTGAATTGAAATCAGCCTCCAGTACTCGCCTCTTGAGGATTCATTTCCCTCACGTGCCGACAGCATTGTCAGGTCTGCTTTGTCATGCTCTAAGAAGTAGAAAAAAAGAAAAAAAATGGAATTATATGCTTTAATGTTCACTGCATTCCTTTTTTCTGCCATCTCTCTCATCTCTGAGACGTTTCCTCTACTGCAGCCATTTCCTCTCTTCTGTGTCTTTCCCCATGAGGAAGGCCTCCACTGCAGCCTCGAAAAAACAGCGGGGGTTTATACTCTGGCGACTGTTAGGAATTGTGGGAATACTAAAAAGAATTGGGCTCTAAACTCTGCTTGGAATTTGATTAAATTTTCACAGGAAATTCCCCACAGTAACTTTTAAAGCTCCAAAGAACCAGACAAAGTTTAAATTTTCCTTTGAAAGCCCCCAGAATCATTGCCACTTCATATACAGCCATATTAGAATTAGCGCATATCCAAAATCACTCAGTGGAGGTAAAATATCAACAGACATCGGACATAAATAAAGGTTTTTAGCAGCAGAGGGGTGGCAAGGTTAAAAAGAACTCAAGCTCTCTGTTGGCAAGCAGTTGCCCTGTCAGTGCACCTACCAGCACCTGAGTTTCAGGAAGTAAACAATGAGAGAGTTTGTCCACTGGAATCAATGCAGTATCACATCATTACTTATCAAGCTGCACAAATGTGTGACAAAAGTAGTACTAATGAAGGCAATGAAAAAATATGATAAATATAAATTAACCGCAAGCTTTTAAATGAGAGACCGGGGGTGCATTTTTCTTTTGTTAAATAAGTGTGGATACAGCATTTTGACATTTTAGTACTGAGGGGAGTATTGATAAATGAGGGCCTTTGAGTGAACATTCAGCTCATTTTCTGCTGAATGTCAGCAGCAGGCCTATCCACACAGTAACCAGAGGATTATTCGCTTCATCAAGAATGTGCTGATCTCAGGGCAGAGAACAAGGGTTCACACCGATTTGAAGGATTCAAATAGCATGCATATGTAGCTTCCCACTGTCAGGAGAAAGAAAGTAATATAGAATACAAAAAAAAAAGTAGCATGTATTGGGATAAGCCAAATGTGACCAATCCAAATTAAATGCTGCCTTGTGGTCGCTGCCTTTTAAAAGAAATTGAACAACTCAATTCCATAATCCTTTTACAATAACATCATCAACATCTTTTCAAAGAATGATGGGATGTGAATGTCTCCGAGCTCTACTGGGGTGTTAAGTGTCTCTTTACGAAGCGATTTATAATTACAGCATCACCTGTATAATCCAAGTAATTTCCACTTAGAGAGGTACACAGATTTTAAAGTGAAGAGGAAAAGAGAGCACTGGTTTCAGATCACTACCCTGTAACGACCAGTACCCTGAGTTCAATATCAAAGTCGCTATCAGGAGAGAGAAAGTTGGATATGTGCATATAGGAATTGTGAGCTTGTTACTAGAATTATTTTTCTTGTATGTCAATCAGAGGGTTAAACTACAATTACTGGCTTCATTATTAGGTACAGAAGTGCCTTAATTCTTCATAGCATAGATTCAACAAGGTGCTGGAAACATTCCTCAGAGATTTTGGTCCATATTGACATGATAGCATTACACATGCACATCCATGATGCAAATCTCCTGTTCCACCACATCCCAAAGGTGCTCTATAGGATTGAGATCTGGTGACTGTGGAGGCCACTGGAGTACAGTGAACTCATTGTCATGTTCAAGAAACCAGTTTGAGATGATGTGAGCTTTGTGACATGGTGCGTTATCCTGCTGGAAGTAGCCATCAGAAGATGGGTACACTGTGGTCATAAAGGGATGGACACGGTCAGCAACAATACTCAGGTAGGCTGTGGTGTTTAAACCATGCTCAGTTGGTACTAAGGGGCCCAAAGTGTGCCAAGAAAATATCCCCCACACCATTACACCACCAGCAGCCTGAACCGTTGATACAAGCCAGGATGGATCCATGCTTTCATGTTGTTTACAACAAATTCTGACCCTACCATCTGAATGTGGCAGCAGAAACTGAGACTCATCAGACCAGGCAACGTTTTTCCAATCTTCTATTGTCCAGTTTTGGTGAGCCTGTGTGAATTGTAGCCTCAGTTTCCTGTTCTTAGCTGACAGGAGTGCCACCTGGTGTGGTCTTCTGCTGCTGGAGCCCATCTGCTTCAAGGTTCGACGTGTTGTTGGTTCACAGATGGTCTTCTGCAGACCTTAGTTGTAACGAATGGTTATTTGAGTTACTGTTGCCTTTCTATCATCTTGAACCAGTCTGGCCATTCTCCTCTGACCTCTGGCATCAACAAGGCATTTTCACCCAGAGAACTGTCACTCACTGGATGTTTTGTCTTTTTCGGACCATCCTCTGTAAACCCTAGAGATGGTTGTGCTCAGACCAGTCCATCTGGCACCAACAACCATGTCACGTTCAAAGTCACTTAAATCACCTTTCTTCCCCATCCTGATGCTCGGTTTGAACTTACTACGTGCCTAAATGCTTTTAGTTGCTGCCACGTAATTGACTGATTAGCTATTTGCGTTAACAAGCAGTTGAACAGGTATACCTCATAAAGTTGCCCCTAAGTGTATATTTTACCATGACTACAGTTTGAATGCACAGATGCACTTTGGAAACCAATGCCCTGTAGAGAATGTATATGAACAACAGCTTACTGTATAATAGGCTTACATCTGGGCCAGTGCCCAGCCTGCCATATTTTATACACTGTAACAAGGATAGTTAGTTACTTACTAATGACCGTGCCCTCAAAACTATGTTTAACATGATTAGGAACTGGTGAGAACAATTTCTCATGTATAAAACTCTGACCAAGCTCAAATTAAACTTGTGGGCTACGGCCTTCCTTAGTTTGAGCTGAGCTATAATTTTTCTTGTTTAAGTTCACCAGAAGTTTAAAGTTTAAGTTCACTGTACACATTCAGTCAATAGTGGAGGAAAATGGTCTGGGAGACATAACAGAGGAAGCGCCTGTGTTTGAGCACTGTCTGTTGACACATCATTGAGGTCCCTCCGGCTCTTTGGCAGCTGCGCTTGCAGTTAGCTCTTCCCTATTGGGATGTGGCCGAGTAAACTTTATGACTCAGTCCTTCTTTCTGACTGGACACAATGCTTCCTCTCTCACTCATTTTCCCGGCTTTGTCTTTTTCACTCTCCGTGTCTATTTGTGAGTGTGTGTGCATGTGCGTGTACCTCGGTAACTTTACAACCCAGCAGAGAAGGGGGGAAAAAAGTGAGGGCAAAGAAAAAAAAAAAGAAAAGATGATGGGTTTTGTTTTGCGTGACTCTATCCTCCTGTGTGTGTTTCTCAATCTCTTTCTGTTACTATTTTCTCTGTCTCTTTGCTTATCTTTCTCTCTGGCCCTGTGCTGGGACAGGCGGACCGGTTGGGTCGATTCTTGCCCTGGTCCACTTCACACCCCCATGTCTCAAGGCTGATGACTAATGGCTCTAAAATCAACACACCCAGGAAGGAGAGTCTTCAACTGTTCATACACTCACCCCTCCATACACACACTCACAAACACACACCTTCTCTCTCCATGTATCTTTCTGCATTATTTTACACACACATTTACATGCACAAACACCGTGTTAGATCCACACACATGCACACATACAAACTCTTCTTTAAACACACACACACTAGTCTCCTATCCCCTGCAGCAATTAGCTATGACAGGTCAATTAACAGGCTTATTTATGAGCAGGGGATGCCTGCTAGTTGTGTTGTAATGATTCCAGATACTCTCTGTACGTGCATGGGGGAAATTGAATCCATGATGAATGTGGGCTGAAGGCCTTAGCTGGGGGCTGCATTTGCTCTTCATTAACTATGCCTCTGCAACACCATGTTTCTTTCACCATTAAAGGGAAAATTAAGTCTGAAACAGTGGGCATACTGTATGTTTTAGGGCTCCTCTGTGATGTCGGATGGTGCAGATTTTATCGTATTTGCATGTTAACGAGTCTCCGAGACAAAAGTTTCAAACTGCTGCACACACACACACACACACACACACACATTCTCAGTGTACAGTACACTCTATTTGCACGTCTCCATGGCGTTAACTTAGTGTCATCTCTTAAGCAGTCACACTTTCTGGCCGCCAGATCCTCTATTAACTTTTTATCTTGTTTTTTTTATATTTCATTTTATTTATACCATTGAGTCCATTTCAGTTCAGTTCAAATTCAGCATATAACGTGATTGCTATAAAATGAGAGAATGGCCATTCATACGTGATGATGCTCACCTGGCAACCTGTAATTTGGGGAAAAGAACACACAGTTACTTTCACAAAACTACAGTCAATTTTGGGTTATTTTCTGTTTCATTTGCCAACATACTGATGTTTAAATAGGTGTGTGTGTGTGTGTGTGTGTGTGTGTGTGTGTGTGTGTGTGTGTGTGTGAAATTGAATTACTGACATACTATTGCTGTTTATATGATGACCACAGTTAAATTCAGTGTGAAAATTTCACCTTCTAGTCTGAAAAATTACAAAAAGCTAAATCCGAATACATTAAAATTAAGGTACATGAATTACAATTATGGGATTTTATCAGGTAGAGTTTAGGGTGTCTGGAGATCCCTTAAAAGTCTTTAAATGTCTTAAATTAAATTCTAAAATATTAGGCCTTAACAGTCATTAAATAGTCTTAAATTTGACATTGATAAGTCTATCTAGTTTCATTTATCCATCTTTTATTTTCTTTTTCTTTTTTTCAAAACAAGTCAAGCTCTTCCGCCTGAAAGTCCAAATTTCTGCTGTTAAAAATCTTGAAACCTACTACCAAACCTAATACTGTCTTTTTACTTTATACTTGCACTTTCCTGTTGGCCAAATGTAGATTAACCCAACTCATATAATAACCATATTCCTCCATAAAACCTAACTCTGCATGGGACTACATATAAACTACTTACTTTTATACCTACCCCGCAATGCTTAAATAAGAAAACAATGATGTCCAAAAATCAGTCTTAAATTTGATGAAAAACTATCTTGAAAAAGCAGTATATTTAAGTGCCTGATACCTGTAGACACTGTGGTTTACCCTGTCAAAGTATCACATAAAAGTACATCCAATGTGTTAACAGAATTTATTCATATCCCCACATTAAAACAGCCTGAAGTATTTCACAAGTGGTTTCACAAGTGTTAGTGTGTGTCTGTTATGGCAGGGATCTTCAGTGTTTTTAAGGCCAATGACCCCCAAGCTTAAAGAGAGATGGAGCAAGGACCCCATATATATACCTTGTATAAAACTGAGTTGCACTTGAGATAATTCTCTGAATATTTCCAGGTCCTCTCTTGTTTGCACTTGCCTGTAGCTGCTGCAACTGTAGCATGGCTAAGTGCATTAGCCTCCCCTTCTGCATTTCTGCCAATGCCTTTTGAGGTCCATGGTATGTCAGACTCTCTGGCTCAAAAAGAAGATACATAATGATCCATTGTGGCTCACAAGAAAGTCTGTACACTTTGAATAATAATACAACTAACTGGCCAATATGATTCAATAGTACATAAATGTTAGCAAACTAGTTCACCTTGCCATTATGGATAAGTGCTGCACAATGATTTGGGGATAAGCTAGCTCACATTATTTTATTTTATCTTATTTCATTTTATTTTATTTTACAAATGGGCCAGTTTATCTCTGGTAATAATATTTTTAATTCATGTTAATGTTTATTTTCAGACATATTTTATGTTCATTTCATCATTTCATTTCATTTCATTTCATCATTCATTTAACTTAGATTAAATTATGCAGTAACTCTGAGGATCCCTCTTGGGGTTGCAGACCTCCTGTTCAACACCAAGGTCTTAAGGTATCACTTCTCAGAGCTTAAAAGCAGAAACAGAAGCTGCCCACTCAACATAGCCAACAGACATAGTGTGTGCTGAATGACACACACACACGACACAGATGAAAATCCATGCAGAAACACCACTGACACAACAAACGTACAGTTTACCCACACTGTGCCAGGAGAGGCAGACACCAGGGAGAGCCATGTCCTCTCCACACTGCGTCTATGCAGTGTTAAAGCAGGCGGCTTAATTGGTTCAGACACCATAACCTGCTGGTAATGAATAGGAATTATACAGTCAAGAAGATGACAGCAAGGAGAACCGTGTACATGTGTTCCCAAAGTGGGAGGTGTTTAAGAGGCACAGAAAGAGGGTGTGTGAGCGAGAATGAACGAGACGTGTGAAGGTGTGTTTGTCTCATCAATAAAGCACTTAATGCATCTTAAATATTCATCCCCCCATTTGTGTCGTGACTCAGGCAAAGGTAGGTGAGGCAAGATGGATGAATGAGAAAGGATGCATGCATGCAAGAGAGGGATTGTCTCCTTGGCAACTGAAGGTTGCCTCATATATGACTATTTTTCACTTGTCTCTCTTGTGTGGTCTCTAACATTTCTGCATGCATGTACTGTACGGTTGGTGCTCTTACAGTCATGCATGTATACGTTTGTCCAATCCATCACATGTTTTTTGTTGGTGCGTCCTTGACCAAGTGTGTCCTGGAAATGTGTTTACTACTTTGTAATGTAGGGCTCCTGATGTTCTATTGAAGTCCAGTATTCCCTTTTTACGTTTTGGTATATCATTAAAATCAAAGGTGCACTTAATAGCATTACAGTAGGTATGACTGCATTTCATTAAAGTGAGCTATCCATGCATGCCCACTGTCAAGGCCTACGAGGATGGAACTTAGCCATAGATAGACTACAAGCCAACTAGATGGCACTTGGCTTGTAGTGCTCACAGCTCCCAAAAAATACATGTTAAAAAAATTAAACAGCAATGTCTCTTCCAGAAATCATGACCTGGTTGCTCAAGATAATCTACAGACCTTGTTGTGAGCAGTTTCATGAAAGGGCTAACTCACCTTGCACCACTATTCTAGCTAACATTACAGCCCAGCTGAGGAGGACACCATGTTTACATCTCATGCTGCCACAAACACAAGACTTTCATCCATGAATAGACGCACTTTCTTCTGTGTAGTGATACAGTTGGCGGGTGTAGATGAAGTTCAGTTTTGAGCACCACAAGCCGAGTGCCATGTAGTTCTATTGAATTGGAGAGAAGGCAGACATCTCTACAACTGCTATCTCCCACACTCAGCAACTCAAACCTAAACAATCAAGTCTGATAAATAGCGCTACAGATGAGAGAAAAAAATAAGCATTTTTTGTTTTGGGCTGAACTGTCCCTTTAAGTAACAAACAGAAAACCAAAGATAAAACATTCAGTATCCTTCTAGTATAATCATTTAAATCAGGTTACAGTATTTTTTTACCCTTACAATGACTTAAAGAGGTATCTCAGTTCTTCAGTTTGCTCTATCTGTTAAACACTCGCTCTCACACACACAAACACACGCACACATAAACAGACAAACACACACACACACACACACCGCTGCTGTGTAACAAATAGAGTTGTTAAATAATGTAGAGAGCATGCAGCCTTGATCCCAGCACCAGCCAGAGGAGGCGAACTGATAAACATACTTTGTTATACTCTCTCCCTCCCATGCTCTCACTTTTCCGTCTTTCTTACTTCTCTGTGTTATGTATCGAGCTCCCCAAGGGCCTGATGAAATGAAATAAGAAGGGTGAACTCAATTTCTCTCTCCACTACATACCTGTCTGCCTCTCTTGAGTTTTCTCCCTCGGTCCGTCCTCCCTACTCTCTTTCAGCTGTCATCGCTGCCTCTCCTACCACCGCCCTCTGCTGCTGTTGTTTTGTCCAGCTGACCTGTCTTCCTCCATCCTCTATCCGTCTCTCATTCTCGCTCTCTATCTCTCTCTCTGTCTCCGGGGAGTGCTGGTTTCCTTACAATCAATAATAATGATTGAGCTGTCTGCTGTTGACAATGGGAATTACCTGACACAATTGCTGTTGTTGTGTTCTGCTGTTTAGCTCCTTTTCCCCAATTTGAAATTGTAAAGAACGGTGCTATTAAGTTTATTTTGCCAATTGCCGTGGCTCGCTGTGTCTCAGATTCTTGCTTAGCGATGTTTACGGAGGAGGAGAGGACTGTTAAAGATGACCAGGGATTTTGTTTTGGCTGCTGGGAGGCGAAGGATTGGGTTCGGCATTGCTGTGTTTTCACAAATAAATGATGCAAGGCTTAGCAGCCTTTGGCAACTAAACGGCATCCAAACATTGTCTATATTCATTGCCTATTTCCAAAAAAAATTCTAAAACTGTAGAGACAAAGTGTTGCACAAGGATTAGTCACAAGTGCTTTGTCCAAAATGTTGGGCCTCCACCGCAGTGTATATGTAAATTACCTATAACCCCTTTAAAGCGGAAAAGTCTCTTGTGATGTCGGTCTACTGAATTCACAGTCAACATTTAACATACATTTACTGAACCATTTATATGAGACTGAGTTTCCTTGTAAATTAACAAAAGTTATGTTTATGTTCAGTCTTTGCAAAGCTGATGCAATGAAGCAGAACCTATCAGCAAAGATCTCCTGACCCTAGGTCAAGCTCCGATTGTCCGATTGTCGATTGTATCTTCCGAAAGACCCTCCCTGCCAAGTGAACATCCATGTCTTTTAAATTCAGCACCTCCAGTTAATGCGTAGTGTCTAAGCCCAAGCCAATAAATAGTAACCCTTACGAAATCATCAGGGTTACTCTCTCAGACTTGACAAAGCATCTCCAGAACCACAGAAGACATAATACAATGTCTTTTATAGGTTGAGTAGGATTTCCTTTGTCCCATAAATTGGCTTTAACATGCAGGGTAAAATAAGTAGAGTGTCTCTTTAAGTTTTAGTTTCACACACTCTTCGGTCTGCTCTGTCTATGTCTTACTGTTTCTCTCTGATCTTTTCAAAGAAGTTTGGAAATCTGGTAATGTTAACTGTAAATGTCAGTTCTATTACATTAATTTTCCATCTCAAAGGCCTGATTACGAAAGCTGAGTAATGTCCATAGCGGGTTGAATCAAGGTCAGGAGGAAGGCTGTGGTGTTCAGGCCAGGTGTTACATGTTGACCTTTTCAGATCCACTCCCCACGTGATTTCAACCCTCGCTACTGCATTTTTATGAATGGGATTCTAAAGCAATGTGATCAAACTGTTTGCAGAATTAGCCACTATTATTTGGCCTTGAGCAGAATTGTTGAGTACAGTCCTTTGCGGTTTAATGCTATGCAGTTTCTCTACAATTAAAGAAGCCATTAACCTAAATTCCCGAGGAAAAAAAACACAGCGATAACCTTGTTTTGTCCATTATCTATTTTTTTTTTTTCTTTAATTTCCCCTTTGAACAACATTCATATGATTTTCTAATTTAGCTGAATCCGCAGAGGATTGTTTTTTTTGTTTTGAAGTAAATGCTATTTTGTCCCACAGAGTACAGGAGCGACTGCATATTGATGCTTGTTTCATTTCTGCTTCATGTTGAGAGCATGTCCATGGAGAACACAAACTTTCTAGTCCTGTGCACAGCTCACTGACTGCATACACCGAAGGCCTTTGAGGTGCTGCCACTCGTCTCTGCATTTCCCCTCTCTTTGTGCTCCGTCCAACAAAAGTAATGATGTCTTTGAGAACAGCTTCCCTTCCTGCCTCTCTCAAAGAGCTGTAGCCAAGCCGATGGCTTGCATTAATACAAGGCTTTTATTGTAAACAGTGGTAGAGCCAACCGATAAGGGAGCATTAGAATTTAAACTGTTTACTGCCTGCTGGCCGTGATTACTGTCTGTGTATATTCAAGTTGTGAATTCATGAAATGTGAACTGCCACTGTATGAGTTCCTCTGCTCTTGATTTGGGTTCATTGCATCTTTAGGGAAAACTAAACACTTTTGTTTGAGCTGCCCATACACATTTAAAAAATGTCAATCATTATATCTGTAGTGATTGCTGCTGCTGAATGTTTTTATTGTTCCATAGAACCACCATCTGTCTCACTTCTGCAGTCTTGCCAATCACGTTCCTGTCTGAGATCTGAAATAATCAGAGTGAATTGGCTTCGTAGCTGCTTGTTCACTGAGATCAACTTATGAAGCACAAATTACATGTACACATAAAAATCAATGGAGTTACAAAGGAGAAAAAAACGAGGTAACATGTTGTAGTAGATTATTTGTGTCCCTACTCACTCCTCTGTGGATTACCCAGAGGCCATCTGTGTTCCTCGCAGTGTTTGGTACCTGGGGGGCTTGTTGGAAACCAGGCCAACCCACATTTGTGTGCCTCACACTGCACCGAGTCTCTCATGCACCAGTATTTCAAAGCTGTCTCTGTACATCTCTCTCTCTCTCTCTCTCTCTCTCTCTCTCTCTCACACACACACACACACACACACACAAACAACACACACACACACACACACACACAAACACTCTCTTGCTCTCTCACGGCTGTGTCCCCTCTGGTATATGGACAGCACATCAATGGGAACATTAAAGGTTACAAGGCTCGACAAAACGACACATTCACAACACCAACCTGACACTTTACTGAACACCCTTTGATCCTGCAGTTACACACACACACACACACACACACACACACACACACACAAGCTGTCTGTTTCACTCAGGCCTCCTCACACATACTCTCCATGTCACACTGTACACTTTTATGACAAGAACTAAGAATTCTACTCATAATTTTTTTTTTTTTTTTTGTAGTTTACCATTTCAAAACAGTGTGATGGGTTTTTTTTTTTGAGTATTTTGTAAATGTCATAGTTAAATGTCAGGCACATTAGATATAGCATCAGCCTTTTATGGCCCGTGACTCCACTTTTACATCCCACATTCTCATGACCCTTAGCACTTAGAGAGATGTCCAAGTTGTCATGTAAATTTAAAGGAACAGTGTGGAAGATTTAGGGGGATTTGGTGGCATCTAGTGGTGAGGATTGCAGATTGCAGCTAGCTGAAACTTCTACTGGTTATGATTCCTTCAGTGTTCATCATTTAGGAGGTTTTTAGCATGAGTTGAATTACCCACAGATGTCTCTTACTCTCTAAAACAAACAAACCCATTGATTGAAACCAGTAAAAATACACTGAATGAAACAGTCCCACATTTAAAAAAAATCAGTGTGTTTTTTCCAATGCTCAAGGGGCCTCTAACTACGGTGGCTGATTCGAAAACACGGATGGCCATTTTTAGAGCCAGTGTTTGGTTCATCCATTCTGGGTTACTGTAGAAAAATGGCGCTGAACGTGGCAAACTCAGTAGATGATGACCCACTCCCTGTTTGGATATAAACAGCTCTTACTTATGAAGAGAAAACACAGATATTCTGATTTTAAGGTGATACCCCTAAATCCAACACACTGGACCTTTAAGAGCAGCATTCTTTGGTATTCTACTTCTGGTACTGGCTATACAAAAATAATGAAATACCGCACTTTATATACATGATCTTTTTAACTAAAATATATCTGACAGATATTAGTTGTCAGTATTGGTCCTGAAATTTTCCATGACCCTGTGTCATGTAACCTTGTCACTCCCATGGTTGAGAAACTTAAGATATACTTCACCTCAGCACAGTGCCCAGCAGTGATGTTTAAGTGAGAGGCACTGCTGGCACTCGCCACTCACACTTCAGCTTCATCTGTCAGCAGTGAACATTCAGCGAAAGGTCACAGGCCTGTTTCCCTGAGCCTTTCCAGAAAAAAATAAACACTAGGAATCATTGTGTTGCCATCCTGCATTGCATGGCAGGATATTGCATTGCTTTGTGTTGTGCCATTCTGTTTGATATCTTAATCCTTTTTCTTGAATTATTATGCTCGGTGCGATCGTGTTGTTATGTAGGAGGTCGGTTATTTGTGCTGTTGTTCTGCATATTTGTGTGTCAAGGCTGGTGTTATAGACTCTGGGCTTCCTTTTCCCAATTATTTTTCTCATCCTGTCTAATTATACAACAATCTGGTGTCTGTGCTTCGACTCGTTTAATGCAGTCGTGCTTGCGGCTGCACAGAGGCAGGCATGCATAGCTCCAGGTAAGTGCCACTGTAGGTGTGTTTGTTGTTGCCTACAGGGATCCCGTCATGTGCTACACTGGTTCTATTAGTGACAAGAGTTTACGCAGAGAATAGGACTTGAAGAAAGCACATAAATAAAACAAAATGTTAAACACAGCCACACACTGAAGATTCAGCACTGTGGCGTTTATAAATTAGACGACCATGGCCTTTTGACCAATTAGTTTCTTCCCTCTACCCCATAATTTCCCTCACAGCTACCCTCAGCCTAGTAATTCAAATAACCCTTTTGCACAAATGAGCCGACCAGCTAAACCCATTCAGCCTGTGCTGCTGCACCTCCTTTATTTCTCCCTCCATACCACCCAATCAGTTTCAAGGTTCTCCTAATTATTTTTATTTATTCATTCAAAGAAGATCTCTGGCTCGGGGCTACATTGGAAAGCAAGTGGGAAAGAGGTGGAACTGCTTTTGTGTTTCTCTCCCCTTTATGAATGTAACTGATTGAGCTCTCTATTTGGAGGACAGTTCGGGACACAGAGAAACAGCAGCAAATTATTAAGGCTACTTGTGTATATGCACATCTGCAAGTTTGTTGGGGGTTAGAAGAAGAGTTAGGGCGTGCCCTGTAGTGTGTGCTGATTACTGCGGAAGAGGTCGCACAGGCAGACGAAAAATATTTGTCGATTCTTGAGGAAGAGCGATCATAACGGAGCAGGAGGTTGAGCCAACTAGGAACATTTAAAGAATTATCAATTTCCACCATCCTTTTTTTATTCACCTTTAACTTGGCTTTTCAAGATTACGCTGCAGAGGTGAGCTGGAGAAATTACTTCACATGCACACAGCCATGCTGCTCCTTGTCCGTGGCAATGAATAGGTTATAGGTATCTGCCCTGTGAATTTCTGTTTGATATGTCAAACTGACATCGCTGTTTGGCACCAACAGCAACACTTGCAGATTAAAACACAGGTAATAGAGTGCCCATGCAGTGCAAGATGGTTACCGTGGTGTTTGCTCCGCCATTCTCCACCTTTTATTGACTCAGATCATGAAGTTGGGTCAGATTGTCTCCTTGGCGTGTCAGAACTGGGTTAAGTGAACCCCCACTTCGTATAGCAGCTTGATATATTTACACACAAATTGATGGCAGGTCCATTCTGCTTGTTTATACTGTAAATACTCTGTTGATAATCTGGCAGGTCACATTGGTCTTAACAGATGGAGATCTTAAAGGGTGGCCAGTCATGCATATTTGGCGCCCCTCCATGCATGCACCTGCTCCCTCTCTGTTATGTACTGTATGTATACAGACATGTATGCAGGCAGTGTTTCCAGCAGCATCATATTCATACACACAGTCACACATGCTCCCGTATACGTCTGGAATAGCTTGAAGGGTTAAGTGCCTTGCTCAGGGGCTGAATGGCAGATGAAAACACTGCTATATGTGCCAGCCCACGCACCGTTTTCAGAATCCAGCGCATTTCTGTAGAAACCACTTAACAGATCAAATGAGCCATTATTACTGTAGGATTGAAAATCCCTCAGACATCATTACACAGCGAGCACTTCGGCTATCATATATTAAATTAAACATTACAAAGCTCCAAAGTCTGCAGTTAAAGCCAATAACAACTACAGTCGTGAGAGTTGCCTTGTTGTTATTTCAGAGCAACAAAGTTTCCTTGTTTATTTGCTTTTTCCCTCCCCATATTCCACACAGAATACGCTTGGTTTTTGATTAGCTGGGTGCCTTGGTACACCACAGTAATTAGGCTGTCAGTCAAAACCAGATGGCTGGTGGCTAAGATGGGGAAGTCGCCTGGAAAGTTTTCAGATGACTCTCCTGTTTGGTTTTGTTGTTGTGAGTCCACAAATGATTATGGGATAAGAACGCAACTTCTAAATACTTAATACCGAAGAGTACTGCATATTGTTATCTCTGCTGTTTGTTTAATTAATGTTTCAGCATAATCACAAATGCATTGCCATTTAATTCATTCATTTGACCAGTCTGAGATCTTTTATGCTCAATCTGAATTGAAAGAGTCTCATTATTACACTTCCTTTTTATTTAGATGTTAAAATATATGGAAAACATTGTTATCTTATTTACTTGCTGTAAGAACTGTTACTTAGACAGAAATCCTCATTGGTTACGTTTGAATCAAGTTTGTTTGAGCAGTGCAGCGGCTGTGTTTTTGCCTCACCTGATACACAATATATTGTATATACTTTACTCACCCAGCATCCTTCTGTCTTTTTGTGTCTTCCCTAAACAGATTGTGTTTGAAGGAATTCGAGGCCCGAGCTTCGAGGGGGATATTGCCATTGATGATGTGTCCATCACCATTGGGAAGTGCAAGCAGGAGAACACTGTAGCCAGCGCAGGTAAGACAGGTAAGATAGACATAAACACCCAGAGAAACACAAAGAAGCATCTGTGATTAAATATTCCCCCCTCATTCCTTGCCCATGTGTGCGGGCGCAGTAGGAGGAACTGAAATAAGGAAGGCAATATGATTCGGAAACGTCTAAAAAGTGTTGATAGCTTTCTGTTTTCAGCTGATGTGCCCATAAAGAACTTGCTAAGAAGCTGAAACAGAGTCAGTAGGTTATTTGAGGGGTAAAAGGAGAGACACCATCCCACTTGTAAGCGAAATGGCCAAAATTTGTCGCCCTTGTTGGCCTGCAATCCCTTTCTTTCCCCTGGTTGTGGAACCATATGCCGTTCTATCTGGACTGAAACCTTTAATTGATAAATTATAAAGAATTATTAAATTTTGACCTAGTGTTTCTATTTTAACTGGCACAGCATTTGTGTCACTGGTTTAAGAGACAAGGAAACTCACAGATCAATTGACCTACGGCTAAGCCACACCCCCCTACACTCACTCGGACAAAATATCAACATTCAGTGACCGGGCGCTATGGCAGGTGTCACAGTAGACGGCATTTCGCAGGAGGCAATTGATGTTTTTTGGGGACATAACGATAAGATGTCATTGAGAAGTAACCAAAAGGGCCTAAACTACACACTGGAGGGACATATTCATCATTTTATTGTTGACAAGGTCGATGAAAAGCTTAAATTACAAGCCACAATTTACAGGTCACAGTGTACGCTTGTGAACTGCATCTCGCTGCCGTTGCCATCAAAGACAACAAGTTAAAGTGCCACTGAAGTTAAGGTTTTTGGCTCATAATATGAGAAAAGGATAACGGCCTTTTTACCATCTTTACCACGAGTGTCTCTCTGTTAGTTTAGTGCTGCAGTATTTACACTGAATCATTCAGCATAACGTTTGCCTTTGTTATCTCTGTGATTACAGATAAGTTCATGAAGCTAAGCTCCAGAAGTTAACGTTAGCTTAACTAGAGCCCTTTGGACAACAGCTAACAATGATGTACGATCACCAAAGTACAAAACTAGAACAAAATAGGCTAATGAACTCCCAGCGAACAAGGTGACATGATGAACAATGCAGCTAGGAGCTAATGTTAGGCTAACTTTAGCTAACGTTAGCTAGAGATGTTAAAGATAACTTTATATTTCTTTCCAGCAAAGTGACAATTTGTTGCCTCAAACACAATGTTGACTTACCTTAAAACAGATGTAGACATCCTTGTTAATCTTACTCACGTTGAGTTGATGTTGTGGTCTAACCTTACAGCACAACTTTGTCCAAAGGAGACACTTTTCTCCGTTGAGATGTGGTTTAGGAAAGTGTAAAAAATACACCCCGTCGCCCAGCCTCTCAGGATACCTTGTGTCGGGGTTGCATGTACCCCATGCACACCGTTAGACCATTTATAAACTTCAAATCTCAGAAAAAGCTCATAAAACCGAACAAAACTGACTTTCTGTAATGCATTTCAATGAACGTCCAGGCAGAGAATGTCCGAGTATATGGGAATGAAAACTGCAGTTCTTTGAACTTCCACTTGAGGCTCCAGAAGCAAGTCAGTCCCCATAGACCCCCATGTTAAAATGCCCAACTTACAGCCTGGTCCAAAAACTGTTTTGGCCTCAAAAGCTAATTTCTTCCGTTATGAGCACCGTGCAGGGAGGGAATTTTTATATCACTCAATCATTTACATTTTATTAAGGCTTAAAGTTACGCAAAATTAAGGGCGGGCTAGCTTGAGTGACAGACTGTCTGCCGATAGTGTCCTCAGTCTCAGTCAGATGCACCCCTTGCTCCTCCACAACGCCAGCCTCTCAAGCAAATATGGTCATCTCTGGCTCCAAAACACCAAGATGGCAACAGCTGAAATGCCAGATTCGAGGCTTCAGAACCAGAGTCCACAAACCACTGGGTAATGTCACAGGAGCCACATCCATAGTTTTTACAGTTCATGAGTGCGTCTCGAGTGAGTGAGATAAACACACAGGAGAAGAGACAAAAGACAACAATCAGAGAAGTGGGATAAAAGTCGAGTCCGTCCCCCTTGTTAAAAATTAACAAATTGCCCACTAAAGAGAGCTTTGAAAAACTGAGCTGAACTGAAAAGAAATAAATCAAGGGGCAGCAGAGGAGGGAATAAATGTAGAGGCATTTAAAGTATAAAAATGTGGGATGTGTGGGAATATTGCACGGAGAGAAAATGTTGTCAGTGTGGGGGCTGTACGATGACAAGTGGACACCACAGGGCACCGGCATGGAGGCGATTTGGAAGCTTCGTCGTCATTTACGGTCCCTCTTCTGCCTATATCGTTTTATTTACTTCACATTCCCCTCTATCTCTTCATCCTCTATGTTTCCACACCACACCCCCGCTGCCTCCTCCACACCCTCCTTCATTATATCCTGTCTCTTTCCCTCTTACCTTCTGTTCACTGTTATATACCTCTGCTGCACTGCTCCTCATCTTTAAGAGCTTCTGTTATTCAGCCTTTAGAGAGAAAGAGAGAAAGAGAGAGGGAGGAAGTATGTAATGATACGGATTTAAAAAAGAGCATGAGTGAAGGAGAATGACAGAGACGGGAATGTCTGTGCAGCGAGGAAAGGAGTGACTCACCTGGCTCCAATAGGAGCTGGGAGAGTTGTTTTACTCCATACCATAATTTCTCCCCGCCGCTCATGCTGACATGCTCGACAAGTCAAGCCAAGCTATCTGCCCATAAATAGAATACCAGAATAGTATTTTGCTACTTTTAAATACTGTTTGTGACGGTCCACTCTGCCTTGAGGGTGAACTGGGGAGAAAAACAAGTGAGTTACAGAGAATGAGTGCATGTCCATGTAAGCGTGTGGAGAGATACTCAAATAGCCTAAAGGGTAGGGGTGTGGAGTGGAGACAGCGATAGAGAAAAGGTCAAAGACGGAGAGTGACCGAAAGTGTATGTGTGTGTGTGTGTGTGTGTGTGTGTGTGTGTGTGTGTGTGTTTGTGAGAAAGAGCGAGAGAGAGAGGGAACAGGTCCAAGAACTGCAAGAAGAAAGAGAATATGAAACTAAAACCTGCCAGCAGTTTAACTACAGTAAAAGCTGCCCTCTGCCAGCCAAGACTTGCATACAAACACGGATGCACACACACACACACACACACAGCGCATAAACATCATTAAATTCTCATAATAGCCTTCATTGCATTCCCTCTGTCTACAGACATGCACAACAACAGCTAGTTGGCACCGTTCTCTTATTGCACAGTGCCATTGCTGTTAGGTGAAATGAGGACACTTAAACTGTGAAACTGAACAAGAATCAAACGTGTATTGTACCATGTAATGGCCATTACTGTGGTACAATACACAACTGATCTTTTAACCATTGTTCCGCCAGTTAATTTGTATTTCATGTTGTCTTGGCATCGGCCTCTGTATAGTGGACTCACTTTTACTGGAAATTAATCTTACATTTTACAGCCTTTAAGTTTGTATGATAATTGGCCTATTTGTTAAGCACAAATTGAGTGACTAATGTTGAGAAGAAGAACATTGTGTCACATCGGCGCTACCAAGGCTGTCCAATTTCAAAGGCTTGTTCAAATGCGGTTGAGTAATGCAGCCTTCTTTCCCAGAATTTGCAGGATGCAATGGACAAATCCTTCATGGCCCAGCCTATCCCAAGATGCATTGCACACGGGTAACAATTTTATATTAAGTTAAGTTAATTAACAGTTGTAAATAGCTACAGGTTAACATAACTATTAGTTTAAGCACACAGCTTAAACGATCTTGATTTGATAAGTTTACCTGAAAACAGTCCTCCATCAGCCTGATATATATCAAATGGCAGAGTCTTCAGTGGAGAATCATCTCCTCAAGTGTTCAATTAAAAAAAAATACATAATAAGAATCTCTGGGTCCATGATTTAGGGCAAACTAACTTATAGCTTACTCTTTCTTTCGCCAAGTGCAGCTGGTTGCTAGGTAACAGGAACGCCAATGGGTCGGGGCGAGAACAACTGGTGATGCAACCAGCAAATCCTTCGCAGACCAGACCGTCCTATTTCGCATCCTTCAAAGGCTGCAGCCCCTGAACTGAGACACGGCTATAGTCCAACATGGGGAATGACCTTGCCATCTGTACAGCATACTGCACCCTCAATTTGGAAAGAGAACTCCCATACATACCTTTTAATGGAATGCAAAGGGAAAAAGCTCAGGTAGAACAACAGAGAAGGGATCCACTTCCAGGAAGGATAGACATGCAGTTTGTCATGTGCACAGAGTTTTAGTACAAAAGGTTTCATGCAGCAACATGGTTTTATTGTTAGGATCTACTACAAAGACAACATTAGAGCCATGGAAACAACACAAAACAGCATAAATGCGAAAGTGAATTATTAAAACCCTGCTTTTACCTACTTCTTCTTCTTCTGCAACCCCCAGTTGTGAGACGTCTGCGTATGTGTGCGATCTTGCACATGTGCATGTAAAGGAACTGGCGGATGGAGTGAATAATGGATGAAGGTGTAAACAGGAAGAGGAAAGCTCTTGAGCTCTCTGCGCGTGCGCGTGCGCGTGCGCGTGCGCACGCGTGTCCTGCGGTTTTGTGAAGGCAGAGACATACAGTGCAGACAGATGGGTTATTATCAGGCAGGCGACTGAAGAGTCTTTGCCACCGAAAGAAACACAAATGCGTCTGTCTTGAGTACAGATTTTGCCACCATGGAGTTTGTGAGGTAAAGTGAGGATTAGAGACGGATTAAACTCAACTCGTGATTGAAAGGTATGATGAAATCAAAATGAATATGAGTTCAAGGAAAATGCAAAGTCACTTAGAGCATACCACAAATTACACTTAATACGGACTCTAATACAGAAGAGGAAGGAGCCTTATAAGGTCACTTCCCATGGGTTAGGCTGTCTTTATACAAGTACAGGTGGATAGATAGATAGATAGACAGACAGACAGACAGACAGACAGACAGATAGATAGATAGATAGATAGATAGATAGATAGATAGATAAGCTAATTAAGTGACAAATAGCTTAAAACAGACACGCATGGTGAGATAGTGCTTTTGAATACACAAGTACAAAGCCACAAATAACATCAATAGAAGCTTTGATCAATAAACTGTCATATGGCTAGGTGTGTGTGTGTGTGTGTGTGTGTGTGTGTGTGTGTGAGAGAGAGAGAGAGAGAGAGAGAGAAAGAGAGAGAAAGAGAATCAGTGTGTTTCTGATCCAGAGTGCACAGTATGACACTTTGCTGCTACTTCCAGCGTGTCACAGGATGTAGACACAGAGTAGGTGAGCCTGGCAGCATCACCCAGCCGACACATTGAATGTGTCACACGAACACACACACACACACACACACACACACTGCATACAAACTCACTTACACATGTACGTGTGCATCCATGTTTTCAGATTAACTATATATGAAAGCACATATACTATATGCACAAGGATGCTCACAAATATTTGACAGCTGCAGTATATGCATTCTTACACTCATGCACACACGCTGACTCCAGGTTAACACACGGGGGGACTGGTATCCTACAGTCCTCCACAAATAAAGTATGGTGCCTCTGACATGTTTGATGCAACTCCACCTGCATAAATCACAGAGCTCTACCTGGCTCAGCTGTGTGTGTTCAGAGAAGAGGTGGTGGAAAGTGAGCTTGTCTGTTTTACGTTTTACTGCATTGTCTTTTCTCCAATGAAGGAGTTTCCTCCTTATTTCTTCGTTGCTCTTCCATCACGTGGCTCTCATGCATCATATGGTGGGAACTTAATAAATATGTGAAACCAGGAGTCATACAAAATTAATTCAAAACTTGCTAAAAGGAGCACTATATGATATTCAGAGCATTAATATAGCAGCCAACAACTACTGGCTATGTAAAGATGTAGTGGAGTATTGGTAAAGTCATGCTACCTTTGTGTGTGATGTCACCTGAGCTTCTCTGTTTTTCTGTTGTGGTAGACGATCTGGCTGAGCATGCATGTTAGTGCATGTGAGTCCTGTGTGTGTATCCCATAGTAGGTCAAAAATAAATGAACAAATCTTTTTGAATATGCACCGGGTCAGCCTGTCCAACATCCGAGTGCTCATGAATCCCTCCTTCCACTGGCAGTTACTGTAGGGTATCGCTCACACTGCCTGTGAGTGAACAAGATGCGATTGAATCGGACTACAGTTCAGACAGCCTAGCAGCTACACTTTTGAACTAGTGAGTGAAACATTCTCTTTAGGTGGGACGTATTCTGCTTGCCCAGGAAGAATGACAAATCGATTGCGGTCAGATTATATTTTTATGAATTAAATAACATATAGATAGCTTAGCAAGAGTTAGATGTTTTACTGTACGCTATAAAAACATAATTATTTATCAGTTTTTACCCCATGTTGCTTGGAATACCTGACGAGAATAGTTATATTCCATAAATAGCATTAGAGCGGTCAGCTTGCTACTTAAACCTGTTAGATGTCGTGTTGTCTCAGGAAAAAGACCGACTGGAGGCAGAGGAAAACACAAACAAACCAAGAGCGTAATTCACCGCATTTTGTGATTTTTTTTTTCTGCAAGCTGCAGACACTGATACAATCCTGGGCTGTAGGTAGAGGAACTTGAAGTCACAGATACAGAGGAGGATGGTGTTTCTATGGAGCCCGCTACGTTAATGGTTGAAAGAATTACACTGGTTTGTGAGATGAAAGAAGTGTCGTCTTCTCTTTTTTCTATAATCCGCACAGTAGGGTGTTTGTAAATGAACAAGGGCCATTTAATTTGGACTCTCGTCAAGACCTCCACAAGCCAAGGCCAATGGTGCATTCATGTGCTCCTTGGATGGTTCTTCCAGGTTTAGTATGTTAAAGGGAAATTTCGGTTTATTTCAACCTGTCTCCTATCGTCCTAAATTTGTTTCAAGTGACTAGTGACATAAAAATCATAGTTAGTATGTTAGCCTAGATACAGCCGTAGCGTCAGACCTGTTAAAACGTAAGTGAACGGGCATACCTTCAAGTGCAAAGTTAGTCCACTAAACAAGCTTTTTTTTCCACAAAGACCGCCTCATATCGTTAGGATAAATGTCAGAGAACACATAGAAAACGACATGTAAACATGTTGTCTTACCTTACCGGTGTGCTGCCATGTTTGTTTACCATCTAGCTCTGCTTTCCAAAGCGCGGCCGAAATATCGCGAGAACAAGCAGCGATCTCATACCGTGCCTGAAATCTCGCGAGAACAAGCAGCAACAGCTGGAAGGCAGAACCGGACAGTAGCCTGAAAAGTTCATTCATTTATTTTATGAAAGATTTATAGAATAATGGCTGACTTTTTGCCAGACTTCGACTTTGTGGAGGAGGAATTTGATTTTGCAGAGTTTGATGGCCGCCCTTATTTATTTGAGCCAGAATACACTGACGAAGAGCTTCGTGAAATTGAAGAACGGAGGAGGAGAGAGAGAGAGGCGCAACAGGTAGAGGACGAGAGAGGAGGAATGGCTGCTGCAAGGCTGCGTAGCTCTGGAGATTGGTGGTGTACCTGTGAATGCTGTGCCCCAGTGCCCACAGAAGAGGAATGCCTCTGTTGCAAGGAATGGGAGCGGTTGCAGCCTTATTTTCAAGGTCTGGATGTGACTGAGGACGAGACACCTCCACCTGGAGTAACGTTAGTATCCAGCTGGGCTTTATCTAGAGCTGGCGAGATATATTTCGGCTGCGCTTTGGAAAGCAGAGCTAGATGGTAAACAAACATGGCACCACAGCGGTAAGGTAAGGCAACACGTTTACATGTCGTTTTCTATATGTTCTCTGACATTTATCCTAACGATATGAGGCGGTCTTTGTGGAAAAAAAGATTGTTTAGTGGACTAACTTTGCACTTGAAGTATGCCCTTTCACCTACGTTTTAACAGGTCTGACGCTACTATGCGCCCCGGCTGTATCTAGGCTAATGGCTAACATGCTAACTATTATTTTTATATCACTAGTCACTTGAAACAAATTTAGGACGATAGGAGACAGGTTGAAATAAACCGAAATTTCCCTTTAATGAGGTTTAAGTTGTAATGTGGAAACAACATGGACGCTATAAAGAGGATGTGTTGTATTTTATTGCTCAGGGCATTTAAACAACACGTTAATAATACAGAGCACATCAGGTGAGCCACGAAAAATGCTGGGAGACAAATTTTTTCAGATTTTTATGACACCAGTGAATGCAGCATAAGGCTGCTGAGGTAACTTGCCCTCAAAGAGGCTTACATGGTCTACATGGGATGTGGAAATGCATTAAAATGAACATAAGCTTTATTGATGTAAACTTACAGTATTTTAAATTGAATTGCTGCCATATCTTGCAAAATGTATCATAAGGTTTGGAAGGTTCAATAAATTTACCTGTATCAACTTGGAGGGAACTACATGGGAACTGTAAAATGAAAAAAAAACAAAAAAAAACACCCATCACTAGTATCCCACTAATCGCTCTGCACTGCACTCATAAGAATACAGCTGATTCTGGGACGGCATTGTTGCAGAAGTGAAGCAGCCACCCTCTGGTTTCCCCCATTGGCTCTGTCAGCACAGAAGCTGTTGTTAGTACTATTTGCTCAGTTAGCACCGTTAGCTGCTAGCCGCCAGCTCAGCTACCTCCATGTTGAGAGCTGTGTGCACACAACCTCTGAATCATACCGTAGATTCACTCTGAATATTGTCTAGAGCTCCTTTAATGTATTTTATTAATAGAAGTAGCACAGCAGGATCTAATTGGCATTGACACTGACAGTCTCTGTAGTAATTTTAAAAGTTTAACTTCCTGTGATCATAAAGAGACTGTTAGCTGAAGAGACAATCATTTTCTTGTTGGTTGCAGCACAAGTGCAGCACAAAGAAGCAGGTTTAGAAGCTCTGATTTATGTGAGTGGATTAAAATGCCTGTACACCATCTTTACTGTGACACACATGAAACCACCCACCACACACACGTATACTTACACACACAAATGGTATACAGCCATAGTAATCCATTATATCATCCATGTATAGACCTGTATCACTTACTCGCAATCACTGAAATAAACAATCCTACTCCCTACATGACTTCGCATAGAGAGAGGCGATAGGATGGGTTGAGAGAGAAAAACAGATAGATAGAGAGATGTAAAACACCATGTTCCACTTCAATCTGTTGCCTGCAAACTATATCGTAGGAATCTTTGTGTATATGTGTGTGGGAGTGTGTGTGTCTGCTGCGTACGGATCAAAGCTTTATTATAAATATTGATTTTCTGCCTGGAGGATGGACCCTTGATATGAAATCATATTGATCTTTTTAATACAATACCTACTTCTTATTTATGAAAGTGTCTTTGAGCAGCATGCATGCTGCTTAATTTGTTGCTGCATTTTTGTGATGCTGTGCATACAGTAAAAGAGAGAGTGCGCGTGAGAGTGAGTATGTATGGCAAAGAAGGGAAGGAGTGTATTTTTGTACTGTACACTGCTCCTGTGTGGGACTGTAAGATTTTCACAGAAAAGAAAATAAATAGGAAATCTGAGATGATCTGAAGTCTTATCAGCGGAAGGGTTCTGAACAACCAAATCACACCTCATAGAAGATGTGTGTGCTTCATCTCCTGACTGCGCACAAACAATAACAACGTGCAGGGGGGGGGGAAGAATCGAAGGAAAACAATCCATCACATATTGGTGATGATGACATCAATTGCAACTTCTTTTTCTCATTAAAATCTCAAAGCTGTCATGACGAAGAGTAGAATCTCAATGGTGAATCTCTCTGTTTCTTTCACTTGTTTACTCATCCGCCCCCTCGTTCTTGGCTCTGTCTCTTTCCCCATCCTTCTTCTCCACTCAACTCTTTCTTTCTTCCCTGACAGTCTCTTTCCTCCACGTGAGATCATAAAACACAGATCCATTTTTCTACAACCCTCCTCCTGCTTTCAACATCGGTAACACGGTTTGGTATTGTTCAAAAGATGCTCCTCGTTACACAAAAGAAAAGTGTAAACTCGCTGCCACACCAGGGCTTTTTCATTTCACATGCCTCTGCAGTCAGCCCCCGGCTTAAAGACAGCCTCAGGCCAAAGAGATAAATATGTACATGTACAGTTCTACTTAGCCGGTGGTTAATGTAATGTCAAGGTTAGCCTGCTATTTATTAAATGCAGTTTACGAGGGACTAAGAATTATGTCATCTTTACACCATTGGTTTGATATACACTGTATACAGTGCATTTAGGGAGTGAAAGGTGACCCAGATGTATGTTTTATAGATGTTTTATTGTTCGATCATTGATAAAATTAACAATGAAGTGGATAATTATATTAATGTCCACATATCTTTCAATTTAAAGATACAATATACAATGCAGGATTTTCCTAAAAAAAAAAAATAATTTATAGACTCATATAGAAATAATCACTCTCAATATGCCCTGTATTTTTCTGCAGAGACTCTGCCCTCGGCCTGTATTCTCTCATTTTCTTTTTATTTTCTGTATTGGGGGTGTTTATAGGAGTGTACCCCCACAGTGCTCGGGTGAGATCAGAGCTTTATTAAAAGGTAGCAACCAGGTGCCAGACTGTAAGCAGCAGGCATCCAAAAAAATGCAAATAGATTAAAGTGAAATGCCAAACCAGAGTGTATCTGGGTTTTGCTTTCATTACCATTGCTGAGCGTCTAACCAACAATCCTGCATAGTATACTACAACAATCAGCGTACCTTTATAGCTTTGTAATGAGTTAAAGTCAAAACTTACAGTGATAACTTTAACTTGGTTAAAGGAGGGTGGACAAAATAAGGGGCCTGCCCTCGGCTCCCTACTGACACCAGTAGAAGAATGTACTAAAGGAAACTTAAATAGGCTCAAACATGATTTATTTATATATTATTCCCCTCCCCAAATGAAAATATAGGAGAAAAAAAGATAATCTGAGGATATCAGCTTTAATAATTATCTCCTTTGTTCAATTTAAGATAATCCAAGTGAGGAAGAAATGTCCAATATCCACTGTTTAAAATGAAAAAATAGGAACCAGGTGAAAACAATGCATTGCAAAAAAAATAAAATATATATCCCCCCAAAAAAAGGAATCAAACTCACCAGGGGTAAATCCATAAAAGAAACAATCAGGGCCTACTTGTTAGTTTGCTCAGTACTTTTCTATCCTCCACACACCCGGCAAGCGCCAAAAGCAAGAATCTATTTATTGTTTTTTTTTTCCCAACCCGGGCTGTCTGGTTTCCACCACCGGCCTCCTGTTCTCGGCAAACAAAATCAAAAAACCCTCCCCAAACAATTCCTCTTCGTTCCCAAAGGCCACGCCCCTTCACCTGTGTGCAGCAAGGGCGAGAAGGAGACAGGGCAAGGCACATTAGGCTCATTCGAGATGAGCCAGGCCTGCGCAAATTCAAAAAGTGGACAGCGATAATCTTGCAAGAGCAAGGCAGCTGCAGTTTTCAGAGCCAGGCGCTGCGGTTGCTCTCCACTGACTGCGAGACCTGGAGCATGATGGGAAACCCCTGGCTCTCACCTGATCTAACATTTCTTTAATTGACTGACTTGACCGCAGCTTGTTGTCACCGCCTCCTGCTGCAGCTGCCTGCACTCGTTCATCTTGAACGAGCCTAGTCACAGTATATTTGAAGGCTGTTCTACTCAGGAACCCTCTAACAATACTGTACATGTCTCTCCCCTCACCTTTGTGGCAGTGTCACAACACCTTCAAATGAAATGCAATCCAACAGCAGACTACATGTCTTACTCTGAGCTGTTTATTAAAATGTGAATTAACTGTTGAACCCTGACAGTCACAAAGCAAATGTAAAATGTAACATCAGTCAGTGATAAAAGGCAATCTTTTTTCTTGTATTAATAAATTGCTAGAGTGTACAAAGCACTCACGTTTGTTCGGTGCGCCTGTAATTACAGGAGTGTGTTACAAAAATGGAACGGTGGAGAGTGAGTAAGCTTCATGTGTCTGAGGAAACTTAACTATAAAACCTTTTAAAGTCATGAATAAACAGCAGAGCCAGGTGTCTGTAAGTGTTTTACGTTTGAACTAATAAGACTCTCTTCTTTTTCCCCCGTAGTTCTGATTGGTGGATCACACTCACTCCCATTGGCCAGCTGGCTGACCTTTGGCCTCTCCTGCTTCCTGTCGCTACTCTACAGATGATGAGCACTTCCTGCGATGCCACCTGTCTGTAGTGACAGACACTGCCCTGACTTGCGCTCTTATACTTCTCTCTCTACCCTTCTCCCTGTCCTTTCCTCTACTTATGTCTCCCTGACTGTCTGTCCTTCTCCACTCGATGTCTCTCTATCCTTCATGCATCCATTTCATCCTTCTTGCTTAGATAAATGGTAACACAATGTCTTTGTCTAGTTTCTCCTCCTCTGCTTTCTTTGAACATTTACCCCCCCAAGACACTCAGTATAACCAACTGACGAGCATACTGTATTTAAAGTGAACATACTTAATGATCTTTGACAGTCGAGTTTCACTTCTCTCCTTTGTCACTATTAATCTGATTAGATACACTTTATCCATGTCAGCGTGTCACTTTGTCACCTTTTCCTCTCCTTCATCAACCTCCCTCATCCATACATGCACCCTCTCATGTATCTCCACTCCCTCAACGGCCCCTCCACCCTATTCCCCAGACACACCAAAGTGTCGGACACTCTACCAAAGATGACAAAGGACCTGAGGGAATAAAACAAGGGAACAGGGATTCCAGGAAGAAAGTGAAGGAGTGAAAAGGAGAAAGTGGGTAAAATCCTTCTTTTTCCACAAAGACCGTCTCCCTTCAGTCCCAACCTTTGGGACCATGGGAGCTACTGAATGACAAAGAGACGGACGAAGAGAAAAAACACTGATGAATGAATGAATGAATAAACGAATGAATGCTGAGGAAAGGACGAACCAGAGACAGAGGGATAAAGAAGTGCGCTCCTGGTAGCCTCTCTGCTTGCCCTCTGCTTGCCACAAGAGACGAACCTCAGTGCGGATTATACGTGTACATTTATCTCTATATATATTAAATATAACAAAGTTTAAACTAAAACACAACTAGGACAGTGGAGGACTTTACAAAGTGAAATTAAAGAAGCACAACATTTATACAACCTCTGCTGATCCTTTGGGTTTTATTCTACTTATTATGTGATGTTGCAATTTGTCAGACCTATACCTTTTTGATATTTTGCTTTTTTGTTTTTGTTTTGTTTATGACGTTACAAGGGTCAAGGGCAATGGTTAATAAAGTATTATATTAATATTTATGAGAAGAAGAGAAGACGATTTGTGATCCAGAACCTGAGTTGAGCGCGAGGAGGGAAATGCGAGGATGACCCAAGCCACCTGGATAGAAACCTCAACTTTTCTTGGCACATACTGAACACACACACACACACACACACACACACACACACACACACACACACACACACACACACACACGTACAAACACACAGTTTCCTTGCTGACATCACAACCAGGCCCTCAGCTCACCCTCTGCCTCAAATACATGTCTCATCTGTGAATGAACCGGACGGAAAACAATGGATGGTAGATGCAATTTTCACATTTCTGCTCCCTTACCATGAACTTCCCATCCCTGGACATCATGACTCAGATGTTCCGGATTTATCAACCACAACAGAATAGCCGGACATGTCTCTAATGTAGAGAAAAACACAGCATGGTATGGGAGAGCAGAACGGAGCCTGAAGTTCAGCTGAATACTTCTTCCTCCACAGGTTATTGAATGTCACGTATGAATTTCCCATACACTTCTTTCACACGAGTGAAAGATGAAGATTGTCAGTATCTGGCGGGTGTGCAGCGTGGATTGCATATCAGATTCTCTGTCATTGTTTAATTAACGTTGAATGTCTGTAGCGTAAACAGTTTTTCATAATCACATAGATATGATTGTTAAAGTTAAGCAATACTCATATCTATAGCTCTATATACAATAGTTTATGATTGCATTTAAGATGGCAGAAAAAAAGAAACATCTTGTCCAAAATACATGGGTACTTCTTTCATGATTTGTCAGTTATGATTTATAATAACCAGTGTATTCACCATTTATAAGAACTCCATAATTAAAGCTGTAGCTATTTTAATCTTTCATGTGAGAGAGCGTATTGTTGCATTGTGCTGCAACTCAAGAGAGCTCCATTTTCACCACTCACCCTGATCCAGTATCTGATCTACTTGTGTATGCTGATGTGCTTCATTAACACGTGCATTACATGTGAATCAGTCCTTGTGTACTTTTGCCTTTGTCATGTCATGTTTGTTTGATCATTGCACTTTCTTTTTTTAAAGTTTTTCATAATTTGGGTCGCTACAAATAGCATTAATGATTTTATAATCAGAAATAGTACATAACAGAGAAATAATGTGCCTATTTGATTTGCCCCAGTCTGGTGTGAGTGGCAGTGTCCATGTTAATCTGGCACTAATGGTTACTGTATGTGTAGAGCATCATATTGTGTCATCACCAGCTTTTAGCATACTCAAAGCTGTGTAAGGCATGTTGGACAAATCTGTGAAGCTCCACTGACAATAGTCTATGATAAGATGTCCCTGCATCCCTAGCTTTATGTCTGCCATGAATCTACTTTGGTGCAATGAGTGCACCTGATGGCAGGCTGCACCTGAATGGAGAATTTGAGTGACATGCTTTCCTGTAAATGTAGCTTGTTCATTCTGCAATCATATACTCTGAGCTGAAAATGTTTCTTTCTTTTTAAAATCTCCTCAAAATGCCTCTGTTATTTTTTCCCCAAAACACAACATAACAAAAGTGTTTGTTTTTAGGCATCCGTTGCAACACCTCCAATCCCACCAGGCGATGTGGCCAAGGGCTACATGTGGTATTTATATCAGCTTAGGTTGTATAGTATCATGAGCGTTACTCAGCATCAAAGCAGCACACTGTGGGGTCAGTACGTTAACCATGTAGTACTAAATACATTTTAGAAATCTCATTAAGCATCGGTGTGCATGGCATTTCACCGTGCTAACTGTCAACTCATTCGTCATATTGCCTCATATGTGAATGGCAGTAGTAACAGGGGGAACCATTGTTGTCATTGCATTTGGACATACATCAGCTGCAAATTAACAGACACTGTGGAATCTTAAAATGTTTTGTCTGTAACCTTTGTTTGTTCCCAAAAGTGACACACAAACACACTTCGGTTGTGTTTTGGCTTTTTATGAAAATTTATAGCTCAAGTTTATAGTGGAAGACATTGCATTTTTTTCAGGATATCAAAGCATAACATACACATGCGTAAATAATTCAACCCACTGCTGAGCATTTCAGTTATTGTGTTGACTGGTGTGTATTAAAAATATGTGGCAATATGGAAAGGTGGGGAATTGATGGCTACTGTTTCCACCAACTCCTGTATAATAGAGCAATGTTTGTTTTTGTTTTGTTTTGCTTTTATTTCCAACAAACGAAATCCAAACTGGCACACTACAGACAACTCTGAGTCATCATAAACAGCGCTTGATTCCCAGTAGATGACCGTCCAAATGGGAAACAGTGTTTTCAAGCAAATGTAAATCAAGCAACTGTCTCTTTGTTGTTGTTTTAATACAAACAATTTCAATAATGGTTTAGAAATTACCATTTCACAATATTTAGAGTGTTATCACACCTGTAGCAACTCTTCATTTCTCTCATGCTGTGTCACGGACAGATACAGAGTGAGGTCTGCATATATCTTCCATAATAAAATCACATGCTGAAATCATAACTTATAATTCAAGTGACATTTATTATTTCAGTAGTATTATGTGCTGCATTTGTTTCAAAGTAACACCTGTCAATAAAGGGGACATTTTAAAAAGCAACAAAATGAAAAGCTTTTGTCGATAATATGTCCTGCGTGACATACAGTGCTGTGGCTAAGCACATGGAGATGTGTAGCACAACTGTCAGATAGCATAGAACAGAAATGAATATGACTGATATTTCTGAGTGTGAGAGAAGGTTGAAGGTCCATCAGAACATATTTGACCTTAACATTATAAACTGCACGAACGAAGCAAATTCAACTTCAATGAAATTATTTTCTGTGGTTTTAAGCCAGCAAACACAATGTGATGGACTGTTGAAAAGTAAAAACCGCTTACTGTATTCTGGGCACACTGAAATCACCTCTAGATTTAACTTGATTTCAAATCCAGTTTTAAATTTTTTGATAAAGACAAACCAAAGATAAGACAACTAGCTACATGTTTACCACATGAATTAGCTATGAAATTTGAAAAGTTTGACTTTCTCTTATCCAGTAGATGACACAGTCAATCTGTTTTAGTTGCGATCCTCTAATGTGGGTGAAGTCAGTGAAGCACCAGTGCTCAGTGTCTTCAGAAAAGGAACAGAATTTTGGGATCTTGTTTGTGTCCTTTAAACGTGAGCCTCTTGATCATTTCCACTTCCTGTTAGCAACATGCCCGTTCATCTGCTTACTCAGCCCCTGTAGAGCTGCACATGCACACACACATACACAGTACATACACAGATAGATAACAACAACTGGACTGACAAACCGACTGTTAATCTTCCATCTACTGTATACTGTCTGTACTGTCTGGAAGTGACCTGCGAAAGGACTGTCTGGAACTACTCAGCCTCTGTCCCCTTATTAACTGCAAAAGCTGCCAATACACTGAGCAACTGCGTGGCAATAGATCGAGTACTCCTCCTGGCAACAGTAATAAACTGAGGTACATGTTCAGAAGTTATATTCTCTTTGTTTTTGTTTGTTTTGTTATTATTTGTGGGAAATAGACATTGTGAAACAATCAGTGTCTGAGTGCTGGTAACACTCTAGGGTCATGCTTCCCTGTGATGTTACTTAAAACCTTATGAGGGTGTTACAGCCTTGGTTTACAGACTGGAATGACCTTTTCCACAAAACGCTGTGACCTTTGCCCTGGTTTCCAAATAAAGAAAGGTTAAAAGGGGAAACAAAATAATAGTAATTTTGAATATGATATTTTCTGATCATCTGGCACACGCCTTGCAAGTCCACAAATAACTGAATCACAGTGCTCCAGTGGACTTCGACGAACTGTGGCATCAAACGTTTCACCAAGCAGCTTCAAAGTGATAAGCCTTAAAACCTTATAAATTACTTTTTTAGGGCTCACCTGACTATTGTAACTCACTGTGACAAGCATTGTCTTCGTATTTTAAGTACATTTTGGGAAACAGTGCATCGGTCACAGTGATAAAACACATGCTGACTGTCAGGTTTTACAGCATACACCAGTCTATGTATTGATCCATTTTGGAACAAAAGATGTGAAATGCACCTTTCATGGGTAGAAAGGGGAGAGGGGTATCAAACAGTGCTGGGTGTTGTATATCTCTGTCATGTACTGAAGTATTTTAGAGGAAAAATATATTTGAAATATGACGCTGAAAGGTATAAATAAACACTGATGAAACAAAAATGTTTAGTAATTATTGCTTGTTGCTGCAGTTGTTCCTTTTTGAGAAGGGAATGTACTTTTGGGAAATTCTGTCTCTGCCGGAGAGAGAAATGAGAGGATCGATGTTACTCTCATGTCTGTACACTAAATATGAAGCTACAGCCAGCTATCTTGAATCAGCATTAACACTGGAGACACAAGAATCAGCCTGACTCTGTCCTAAGGCAATAAGATCTGCCTGTTAGCACCTCCAGGGCCTGGTCCAAATGTGCACAGGTATATTTAAAAAACGTGCCTTTTTTTATGTGTTTCAGCCATTCATACATGCAGACTGCATTTTGATTCACCGAAAGCTGACCTTATGTAAAACTGTTTCAATAGAAAAGATTTTCAGAAACTGAGTGGTCAACATCTTCTTCTTTGCTGTTGGTTTGGCATGCTCTTGACAGCGCTTCAGTTGTGTTTTTGTTTGGACGGAGATTTCACACTGCTTTTGTGGAAGGGAAATACCACGTTTTTTTAAAAATACCCCTGCACATGTGGACTTGACCTAAAGCTTGTGAATAAACATGTTTTTGATTCGTACAAAAACCAAAGCGTAAAAACATTGAGTTACATTTTTAACACAGGGTTATGTGCCTGACTACTTCTTGGCTGGGTGCATTACCTTTGTATAACCTCGTCTTCACCTTGAGGTTGCCACAAAACCAGCAGAGACTATAGTGTAGATGACCTGACACAAACTTGTATTGTGTCGACATTGTGTAGACGACCTTATGCTTCAGCCATATGACATGATTCTGGTCAAATTTGGTCATGTGTGGAGAAGCAATTGTTCTCGCAGCTGGTTGTCTGGATAACAAGAAAACAGTAGCTTAAGGGACAGGAAACACCTTTAAATTTGTATTAGAAAGCTGTAAGTGCATCAGCTGACACTGCTTGTCAGACACCATATATTGTCATAATGTACTAATCCTTTGGCTTTCTTGCCAGTGACCCCTCAAATGTCGAATCATGTGTCTTTAGTCTCTTTATTCAACAACAAGGCTTCAGAAATGTACTTCTCCTCGCCAAGGAATAGTCTGGCTCATTAACTCTCAAAGAACTGAAGTTGCATATTGTTTTTTAACTACAGTTTTTGTTCATAAGTAAGCTCATCAAAAGAATTGCTGGTAGGCAGATGTTTTTATCGTCAGACAGAGCCAGGCAAGGGTTTTCCCCTTTTTATAGACTTCATAGTAAACTAATCTCTAGTACCTGGCTGCTGGTATCAGTCTTCTCATCTGTCTCTCAGTAAAGACAGCCAATAGGTGCAATTTTTAATAGTCACTGTAAATAATAGCACAATCAACATTTTCCCAGCTATTGTCATGTTCAAAACCAAAAACCTACTCAAACCTGTGATCCTAAAAGCACATTTTAGTCAGAATGAGTCACAGAGTGAAATGGTGGATTCAAGTTTTGGCTTTGAAATGGAGTTCAAGTAGTTCTTTTAAGTACTTATTAGCCAAAAGTACCATTTCATGGTATAAAACAAGTCATTTATTAAATCACATATAAAGAGATTACTGTTAATAGCTGTAGGACATGTGTGACTAACTGCACTGCTGGCAAACTCTTTCAAATCAGTGCTCGTACTCAGACAGACTGCCTGAGATGCTGCCTGGTGCGACCTTTGTTACTAGAAAATACATCACAACAGCAGGGGGGTAATTACAGACGTGTTACAGGTGCCTAAAGATACTAATTACTACACACTCTTTATCGCTCATTGTGATTAACAGACCAACATGTTTAGACTTCTTAACAGAAATGAGACTAAGTAGTACACTGAGCACATAAAACTTAAGCCGCGTGTGTCCTATCAAAGACAAACAAACGTCAGTGGTTCATTCTAGACATAGATACAAGGAGCAAATGACATGACACCTTTAAATGAAGCATTTCTTTAATAGTTTTGTTTTCATGTATTTTGTCTACATGACCCACGTGCTCTGTGTTCGGAGTGGACGTGAGAGATCGCACATGTCGTAGATGCAACATGCACAGCAATTAATGAGAATCCTTAGGAATGAATAAATTGCTAAACAAATTTCAGCACTTGCTCGCTAATGACTTTACTGCCAAGGCTGCCTGCTCATGCATGCCTAATTTGTTCGATGTGTGTACATGAAACTCACACGAGTGGCTTTCTCTCATCTTTCAGCACCTCGGCGTAGGATGTCACCACAAAGTCATACCATCGCGACGAATACAGTAATCGGAACTCATTTACACTCTAAGATTGTGTGATTATCTTCTCACTTGAACTGACATTATCACTGTCTCTAAATGCATTTTACATTTGCTTTCTGTTTGTCCCCTTTTTTATTTTCGTCTTCTCCTCTCAGAATTTTTGTTATTTTTCCTCCTCACTGTCTCCCTTTTCTGTTCCGAAATAACTAGAATAGATACAGGCCAGAAATATACAGTGCGTATAAAGAACCTGTCTGGTTTTGACCTTCATGTAATAGGCTGTTCCTGTTCAGCATGCTTACCTCAGTCTGGAGAGCTGGGAGAAGTGATAGGTGTCACAGCTGAGTTTTCAGCTATTCTTGCTCGAGTTGTTTGTTGTACAGTTTGACCTTTGACTTCTGGCAAGAGAGCTTTCTCCTCTCAGAATAAACTTCAAAGTCCAGCTGAGACACGGCACTTCTCTCTCACACACACTCACACACGTACACACAAGCTCCATCTTCATTTTTTGCTCACTACCATTTATATTTGATTTTCTATCTTTGATTTTGTTCTTATACTGTATGTCTCTCTCATAAGGCATTGCTAAATTGGAGCAAAAAGAAAAACAGGAAGAAAAAGAAATAACTGGTGTCGGCTTACATGTGCAGTTTTAGACATGAGAGGCATGCACTTATGCACAGCCCTCTTCCTCTTTTGCCCTTCTCATCTCTTTTCACTCTCTCTCCTCTCTCTCAATTGAGCGAAGCAGAGATGTACAGATAGGGGTCTAATTAATGTGTGCTTTCTACTCTGAGCCGCCTCTTAGTGGAGCGCAGGGCGGAGGGGATTGGGCTGAATGGTTCAGAGCTGCGCTGTTCTCCTTCAATTGTTGTCTTTGACACTAGGGAGGTGGGATTTCTTACTGAGCCTGTGACTTCAGTTGTCTCGCACTTGTACGAAGAGGAGAGAAGGGTTTTGCTGCTGCGCCTGTTGATTCAAAGATTACCCGGGGTTCATACTGATAGTGTCCGAGCTTTGCCCCTGAGAAATCCCTGTGACGTTTGGATTCTTACCCAGAGTCAACGTACATTCATGTGCACAAAGCAGCCTGGCAACTGGCTATACCCCATTTAGGGTTCTAACCAAGAAAGTCCTTGAGTTCCTTTGTCTGAGAATAACCTAATGACTGCTACTGTCCTCACAAGAAGAATGACAGCATCAGTTATTTTACCAAGTGCCCCAAAATGACATCAACCCTAGAAATTACATTCATATTAAAGCAGCAGCTAACAATTATGTTTTATTGTCAATTAATATGTTGAATATTTTCTTGGTTAATTAATTAGTTGTCTGGTCTATAAAAGGTCATAAAATTTTAATAAACCTCAGTGTTTCCCAAAGCCCAAGATAATCTCTATTCTCTTGTGTCATAGTCTTGCCCACCATATATCTGATCACCTCCCTCAGGGCTCAGTAGATACATTTAGTGCTGCAGTGTGTTTGCCAGGGCAGCTGAACTGAGAAACCAATTTTATAAAGGTCATTTCTGGAAGATAGGCTCGGTGACAAAGACCTCTAGCATCCATACTAATTCTGGTAAAAGTGAAGAAGGAAGTCAGGGGATGTTAATATCATAGACTGTGTAAAACAATGTAAATAGCTACGGTCATGTCACCCATTGGTTTGTGGACTCCTGTTTTGAAGCCTTGAGTTCAGAATTTCAGCCGTCGCCATCTTTTGGAGCCAGTAGTAACCATATTTAGACATGAGGGTGGAGTTGTGGATGTGTGAGGGATGGATCTGGCTCATAGATTGTCACTCAAGCTGCCCTGCCCTTAAATATGTGCAAGTTTAAATATAAAAATCAACCCCCGTACAGTTGTCATGCATGTTAAAATTAGCTAAAGAGACCAAAACCATCTCTTTACCAGGCTGTAAACATGTTTATTTCTGCTGTAAAGTTGGCCATTTTAACATGGGGGTCTATGGGGATTTACTTGACTTTCTGTCGCCAGCTTCAAGTGGCCGTTCCGGGAACTGCAGCTTTTGGCAGTTCCTTAATTGGCTTCATTTTTCAGCTCCAAAGGTTGCGGCTTGGTTATTATATAAAACAACATAACATGGGAGACCGCTGTGTTTTTTGAAAACATAACTACAAACATTCCATAATCTTAACCATGTGGTAATTATTGTAACCATATCAACAGTCCCCCAACCTTGACTAAGAAATCATTTTAACCCAAACCATGATCTTAACCAAAATTTCTTTCAGTTTTGGAAGGCTCGAAGAGATGATCTCATCCTGCCAAATGATGCGTCAGATCCGAAAACTTATGTCTGTTCTAGAGGGCATGGACAAAAAATATATTTAACATGTCAACCGGTCCAATTGGAACTATACAAGAATATTTCACTCATAAAGCGTCAGCTTTTCACCACTGAGAAATAGTTATGTTTAACATCAAAACTCAGAATTTCTTGTTACACTAATTTTCATACATATTTTATCCCCTTACTCATATATTTTTATATTATTATGAGTATCCTCTATTTTTATAAAGAATTACTTGTGGCTTTAAAGTCCATCAAATGGAAATGTCAAATTTTGTGCATCATTTTTGACATATTTACCTCCAGCTTTGGACAGGTATAATTGGTATTGTGTGGGTCAGTTTCCATCTAAAAAAGGGCTTGACAATGTGAATTTGTAAACATGAAGCCTCCAGTGGGATTTTAAAAAGAGGGAAGAGTATGATTACAATTATTTAAGGTGATGCAAGAGGAGCTGAGAAGCAGGCTAGCAGTTCTTAGAAGGGCAGAGCATCTCAGGAAAAAGAGGAGGAAGAAGGAATATGCTAGGACAGGTTTTTTCAGGGACCCTTTTAAGTTTGTTAAAGGATTGTTCAGCCAAGAAAAGGGAGGGCAGCTTAAAGCAGAAAGGCTAGAGGTTGAAGAATATTTGAGAAACACATATTCAGATTTAGAGAAGAATAGGATAGTAGGTTTCCCACCCGATATCCCTCCATTAGGAGGGATAGAGCATGAGATGGATGTCAGGCCACCTAGGTGGAAGGACGTTCAGGAGGTGGTCAGGCGTGCAAAAGCGTCTTCAGCCCCAGGGCCTAATGGAGTCCCCTACCAGGTTTATAAAAGTGCACCTGATATCCTTAAATTTTTGTGGAAACAGCTAAGAATAGTTTGGGAAAAACAAATTATACCAAGAGCATGGCGTAGGGCAGGGGGTGTCCTCATTCCTAAGGAGAAGGAGTCTGTGGACCTTAGCCAATTCCGGATGATTTCTCTCTTGAA
>NC_065506.1:19263364-19298844 GCF_006386435.1 Epinephelus moara | reverse complement strand
CCATGCTGCAAGGTGAGTGTGTTTGCTGATCCTGTTAGTTTATTTATCTCCTTTAACTTTAGCTTATATTGTAGTTATGCTATGTAGGGTGTGAAATAGAGTATGGTGAATGTGCTAGGAAAGGTAGTATCAGCACTACTTCTACCTGGAGCTNTAACTTTAGCTTATATTGGAGTTATGCTATGTAGCGTGTGAAATAGAGTATGGTGAATGTGCTAGGGAAGGTAGTATCAGCACTGTCTCTCCCTGGAGCTCACATTACGGGAGCCTGGGTTTGTTGAAGGTGGCAGTGCTGTTTGGGCTGAGAAAGCCATGTGTAAGTAAGGTAATGGAGGTTATTGGGTTGGTGCGGGGAGGGGAGCAGTGAGACTTGGCATTAGGGGAGTGTCTCTGGAACGCCAGAGATCACTGTCTAGCCTCCTGGAGGTGTCGTGGGACCAACTAGATGAAACACTGGTGAAAGGAGGTTCCCACCCGATGACCCCAAAAACATGTTAGTTATCACTGCTCACTGGTCTGTATAGTTAAGCCTTGTCATAATAGCTTATCATAGGGCTTAGGAGGTTATTCACTGAGTGCTGATCCTTTTCTAGAGCACAAACTTCTTGTGTTTATTTGAATACAAAAATCATGGCAATAACAACTGCTTAAATGTAAACTTGTGTAAATACTCACAGCACAGCAGTTCAGATCTTTACCTCCTTGCTCTCTCCCTTCCTTACCTTCATCCTTTCTTTCCTCTGGAGAAAGCCAAGACATCTCATGGATGAGAGCTTTGTGTTAAACACACACCTTAACATGTGCATTGCTCTCAGAGGAGTGACAAACTTCCTGAAAAAAAGAAATGTTCTGTTATGCTTGAAGAGTGAATTCCATTTGTTTGATATTCAGCCACTGGAGATCTTATGTGCTTAATCCTAGATGCTCAGAGTATAGAGGGAAAGAAAAACTCGACATCCTTACGACTGTCCTCTTTACATTATTCATCAATCGCTGCTCTTCTGTGGCTCCTTTAAATGCTTCCTCTGTGGCAGAAATCTGAAGGTAAGATGTTGAATTGTTCTGGTAAATGTTTTAAGGGTCTCATGAGAACGATTCACTATAAAGGACTCCGAACGACCTGCATATCTAACAAAGGTCACATCTCCAACTGCCTGCCATTCACACATCAGGTCTCTGACCGTGTTTGATTGCTCTCAGTATCTTACTTGAGGAGAAATATATATATGTATATTGAACTGAAATAAGCTTTTTGAATCCCCCTCCCTGCTCATAAATATCCCCATGTGAATAATAAGTAGAAAATTCTGGATATCGCCATGGAAACACACAGACTGGATTGACTACAGTAAACATGATAAGCGGTACAGACATTGTCTCAATGTCAGTCAAACTAAAAAAAAAAAAAAGTAATTAACAAGATGATGACTCTGCAAGGCCGCAGTTATGTTGAGCATTACAAGCCTTCATGATTATCATTCCAAGGTATCTGTATCTTGCATGTATGCTCATTAGGCATTATCATTCACAATAATGCCAGTATAATTTTTAATATCACATGAAAAATTCATATTGTGATACATATTGACATCATACTGTTTCCCACAGCAACAACAAGCATAGGTGAAAGGGAAATTATTACCAAGTCTGGGATGGTTCCAAAAAAGAGGAGAATCTTCAGTAGTGTGGAATAAACTTCGGCGTTCTGAAAGTTTTATACTTCTCAGGACTTTTCAGACTCTTTTAGCAAGTTTTTGCAAGTTACACTCCCTGCAGAGGGAACTCATTCAGCGGCTCCTCCGGCAGCAGCACAGCATTTCTCTCTCTCTTTACTCACTGTACGCACATGAAAGTCAGTGTCATCAAGTGATTAAACCTGGGTAATGTAAACCCATGTGGTGCTCACTGCTCTGCAGAAAACTATATGTGAATGTGCAATAGTTGTCGAAGCATAGCAGCCTGTCACAGGTTACAGAGTGATGACTAGAGGAGAAATGGCAGAGCATAAAGGTCCAGGTGGAAAAAAAACAACTCAGTCATTTAGGATTTTGCATAAAGAGGGGGAAATTGTCTGATGATTTGTATATATATAAATATATAAATATATCCCAGGATACATTTTTGTGTTTGGGAGCTGTTTAAATGTGTAATTTCTGGTATATGTTGTTGAACTATTAATATTGTATACAGAATCTTTATCTCCCCTTGAGTTATTGTTGCTGCTCACAGTCTAAAGAAATGAGAGATAACTTTTGTTTAGTTTTTACTGATTATTTGAAGGCAAACTGTTTAACACTGCTTAACCCTTAATGCTTATTATGTCATATGTATTTTTGGTTGGAAGAGCTGGACGCTTTTGATAGTCCATGACCTCAGAGTGATTAGGAAACACATTAAAGAGAGTTCTGGACGTTCTGACAGCAGTTACCGCGAGTCAAACAGAGGGTATGTAATTCAGTTTGGAGGAAATGTGAGGTGCTCCTTGAAAAGATGAGTGTTCATCTTCAGTTCGAGGACAAGAAGTGCCTGTGCTGTTCTAACGGCACTAAGAAGTGAGTCAGCGGGGTGAAGATCTTCGGACCTACCTAAGAATTCTTATTTTCTTGCTGATTTATTGGCAGGGTTGATAATGACTTTGTTGATGAACTGTGTTAACAGTTGTACACCATCTATACATCCACTTTATGTAAAAGCTGGAAACACTGAATGACCTCGGAAAGTCTCTGAATCACACATTTAACCACTGATTTACAGACACAGGATCACACTGGCCCAAATATGAGTTCAAATATTAAACAGAAGTAATCTGACATTTGATGCTTAATTAGGAGGAGGAAGATTACAATCCTACAAACCCCATTACACGAGATTGTGAGTGTCGACTTTCTGCTGTGACCTGATATATTTTGTGCAGATTCTCCACAATCTTGAAAATGTCCCAGCCTAACACTGTGCATTTAAAATGGACCAGTTTCTAGATTGCCTGATCCTTCCTTCTTGTAATGACTTTGGTGAGCCCCTGATATCTGGGGCTACCATCAGGTCAAAGATGTCCCTTATCGGATAAATCTCTCAACATCTATTTAATGGATTGGCACAAAAGTTTGTGCAGATATTTTTGGTTTGGTTTGACATTTCCTTGAGCGCCACCACAAGATTGACATTTATGGGTCTCAACATTTGGACTATGGTTTGCTATGACATTTTGGCACAAACAAACAGATTAATGCCCCCCGCAGGATGAAATGCATCAACTTTAGTGATTGCTTTTCATCTTGCTCCTACATTAGGTCAAAATTAAACATTTTCCAATGTAGCTAAATAATGGTTACTTAAAACTAATTACACCCTAGTTCAATGTTAATCAGTACATGTATGCTAACATGCTAACCTAAGATGATGAGCATTATACCTGCAAAACATAAAAAATTAAGATTGGTATGTTTTCATGCTGACAGTAGCATCACTGTGCCTAAGTACAGCCTCACAGAGCTGCGTCACTGCAGACTCAGTGCAGTGTTATTATGAGATAATGTTCCACAAGCTCATGGTATACTTAATTCTGCACATCAAGTCATTCTGGAGTGACATATGGAAGAGGAAGTAGGTGAAAGAACGAGAGAGGGTTAGATAATCAGCACAATTTTATTTGCAATTAGAAAATACCAAGGAGTATGACCTGTCCTCATGAATACTGATGCTCCTTGGCATCCAGCTGGAATTAAAGTGACTCGCATTGCTGTAATAATCACAGCTATCGATTGGTCTGTGCCGCATAGGCAAGGTCAAGCAGGAACTCTCCAACTAAGAACAACACAGACAAAAACGGGGGCCGCACAGGAAGCAGGTTTAATCACATTTGGATTTGCCAGACAATACCAATCCATTTTACATTTAGATCAGTGTTATCCAAGGTTAATGTAGAATGAATAGGATGAAGACATTTTAAATACATCCCAGTGCTGCAGTCTGTTAAGACATCTTAAAACTCAAAATGATAAAAAAAAAAAAATAACAGTTTTAAAGGTGCTATATTAAATACCAGTGCTTTAGGTTGGTAGTTGGTCCGAACCACCAACCCAACATGTCGCTATTTTATGACCTGGGAATAAGATTCAACAATCAACTACCTGTCTGTTGAGTTATATACAGCACCTTTAATTGCCATAAACCATGTCTGACTGATAGTAATTCATGATTTACAAAGAATTGCAGCTTTATGGAACATAATGTACCACACCATTCATTAACACTTCTATTTTTGCAGTGACACTTGCACTCTAAGCAACTGGCACTCAATTGATTCGATGATGATGCAAGACGAGACTGTCCGAGAGGAACAACAAACTAAGATTGCTGTTGAGAAGTCCTGTTTTTTATGTATTACACTCTGTACTTCTGCAGTAATTCATGAAAATGTATAGGGATAAAGGCTCTGTGAAATATTTTTTTTTTAAAAACTCTTTATTCATATGGTAGCCATCTCCCAGGGTCAAAGAAACATTCAGTCCTGGAGCCAAAGGAAAAAGTTGTGCTGAATGACTGTAATAATTGGAAAAGTTGTTATTCTCTTTTATAACTTTCTTGTCACAAAAGGCTTTTCAGGTTTGCTTGAACTTTCATCCATTTTTTTCATAAAACATATTTTAAAATGTCATTGTATTGTATGTATATTATATTGTATTTGAAATGTGTTAAAATATTGGTGTTCATGTTTACTTCATTATTTAGTTGTTTTAAAGGGAGAGTGCACCCAAAAATGAAAATTCAGCCATTATCTACTCACCCATATGCTGAATGAGGCTCAGGTGAAGAGTCCTCACATCCCTTGTGGAGATCCAAGGGGACAGTGGGTAGCAACACAGCTCCACCTAATGGAGGCTTAGGGCGCCCCAGATTCAAATGTCCAAAAACACATAATTGAAACCACAAAGTATCTCCATACTGTTCGTCCGTAGTGATCCAAGTGTCCTGAAGCCCTGACATAAAAAGTTGTTTGGAAAAACGTCATTTGAACTCTGTTTTTAGCCTCATTGTAGCTTGCAGCGCGCACACGTGAGCGCGTTGCACAGAGAGGCAGTTAGAGCTGCAGGCTACAATGAGGCTAAAAACAGAGTTCAAATGACGTTTTTCCAAACAACTTTTTATGTCGGGGCAAAAACTATTGATCCCTCTCTCATAATTTATCAGACTTTGATCCTCTGTCTGTCCGTCCCAGTGTCCAAGGCCCTTGGTTACTACAGGCTATTTAATTGTTCTATATAATCTATTATTATATATTATCTATTATCAATATAGGCAGAGGATTTTAATACAAAGTGGTAACCACTGTATGTGAATGTATGTTTCAGACCTGCCATTGGATTTAAAATGAACTGTAATGAACTGGAGTTTCTGTGCTTTAATTAACTACTATGAAACATCAGCCTCATCCATTCATAATGTGGGGTCGTACAACTGAGGGTATTTTGGTGAAAGTAACGTAATAGTAGTGTTATAAGTAAAGCATGACTCTACACAGAGAGTCATATTGTAAAGTGAATTCTTAGGCCAGTGTATATTGAAAGTAAATATATATAGATATAGAACCGTTAAATAGCCTACTTGGACACAGGGACGGGCAAGCAGAGAAACAAAGTCCGATCAATTATAAAATAGGGATCAATATGTTAAAAATATCACCTGAAATCCTGTTTGTAATGCATTATATTACTTCGGTACTGATTAAACATATTACTGTCATCCCCAACACTGTTTGTACACGCTTTGTTGCTTTTTATATCATGTTACCATCATCTTTCGGGTATTAATCTGTGACTTTTTTCCTATAACCTTGAAATATTTCAGCTTTATTTTCATGGATTAATGATTTTATTCTGGAAATCTGAGATTTTTTTTTTTTTCTTAGCACGGCCCTAATCATCCTTCATACACTGTTACTATTATTGTTGTTATTATTATCATACACTAATAAATATTTTTTATTGTTATAATTGTTTATGGGAATGCAGGACCAAGGAATTACTGTCATACCTGTTTCACCAAAATGAATGAGTATATGCAGATTTTTTAAACACCGGGAAAAGTGCTAAAAATAGGTGATAGATTTCTTCCTCATTGCCAGTTAAGGAGTCTGCCTCTGTTTATTTCTGGTGTCATGTTCAATGTCACGAACGTCCCAGAAAACCGAGTTTGCAAACAGTAGAAAACAGCTCAGGGGCCAGTGATTTACAGTAGTTACTTCCTTTTAAATGTTACTTATTCAGTCTCTCTTTTAAAGTCGGTGCAGACTAATTTGTAAATATATTCGAGAGTGCTTGGACGGTGACCGACGGAATTTATGGCTGAGGTGCCAAAGAGTTGCGGCGGAGATTATTGTGTCAACCCAGGAGTCATGTTTCCGTGACTTAATGCCGATTTTAACCTTTCCCATTAGAGACAAAAGCCAGATGTTAGTGGTGTTTGAGGGTTTTAGTCAAGTGGAAAAGGAGCTTTAGTGTAGAACTACTGAACTCTGTGCAAAATCACATGAATCCCTAAAAGTTTTCTAATATCGCATCATCTTTACGATAAATAGTCTGTTCATCATTGTGATCAAGACTTAGCAGCAAGAGCAGATGTGTTTCAGTGTGTGTGTGTGTGTGTGTGTGTGTGTGTGTAAGAGGATGGTGAGACAGAGGCCGTGGAGTACATCCATTCCCAGAGGTGCCTTTATTGGCTCATCCTTTCACAAAACTACATTTTTCCTGTTGAATAAAAAGAAAACCAGGACAGGCAGTGAATGGCACATTAATCCAAAAATGTGTTTACTATTTCCATCCTCTATTATCCACGTTTCACTCTTTTTGCCAGTAACCACTCCAGACATAAGAAAATATCCACGATTGGAAAATAATTTCAAAAGATGTTTAAAAACTAATATAGATTCTCTGAAATGTACTAAAAGACTATGTTTCTAGATTTCAGCGTGTACTCTCAGCAGGCATTGAATGTTTAGTTAATGAGAGGTAACACAACTCCTTATTACACGCTGTGTCTATTCACTGAGGAGGACTGTTTTTGTAATGTAATACTCACAGGATACATTAACAGCTTGAGATAGCTGCAGGACATGTTTTCTTTTTAACCTTTGTTTATTTTGTCCAGCAATGATTTCATTCACTTCATACATTAGTATACAGTAATTAAAAAATTATACCATAGGAGGAAGAATCCTTCACATTTACTTTACAGGCTTTTTACTTGGTGCAATCAATTCATTTGAAACGTCCTCGAACAGAGACCTTTTTTAACATGTTCAACATATTTTCACGCTGACCTTGTCACATATTGCTGCTTGGTCATGGACTTTCCACGTCTACGTATGACATTCAAGGTAGCCTTGGTGCTTCTGTTGTTGACAGTCTGGGACACAGTGTCAACCTCTGCCTGTTACATGCATTGTGTCTTAAAAAAAATACACTTCTGTTTTTACAGGAAATGTTCAGTTTAAATACGGTCTCTTTCAAAAATATGTACTACGTCGGTGCAACACAACCTTCAGCAACAAATGCACACACATGGTTGGGTGTAGGCAACAAAACCATGTGGTTAGGTTTAGAAAAAATGACAGTGTTTGGCTTTACAATTACACAGGAAGGAAATGCCTGCCTCCACTTGCCTGTCCAAACTGGACTTTTTGCCCCCTGAACCTACATTGTTTTCCCGCCCTGTTAACCCCGACACCAATAGGTGCCTTTACACACTAATGGCACCTGACTGCATATCATACCAACAAGAAAGGACGGCTTTTTTTACTGGTGAAGTGAACTACCCAAACGCCAGTAGTCAATGACTTCAGAATGAGACCGGGTTGGGTGGACATCAAACTCTGAATTGATCATACCAAGTCTTTTTCAGAATGTTTTACAATGTTTAAGGTCATGCAGAAGTGTTTAACATAAGCACGTAGTGAAGCTGTCACACCCACATGCTAAAGATGGAGTTTGTGTAGTAGATGAATAAACCCTGCCTTGTCCTGCCCAAGTGACGCATTGCCTTTGTGTCCTATGTAGCCTATTTCTATCGTCATGCAGCTTTCACCACTTCTAGACAGATAGACACATAGATAGATAGATAGATAGATAGATAGATAGATAGATAGATAGATACACGTATATGCAGTATTTACTATGGTCTCACTGCAGAGTTGATACAGAACATGGCTGACCTTGTGCGGATTTTTCCAGTACTCTGATTTCTGCTTAAGACAAGCCGAATATCTGTGTGAGTAATTAAGCCAGTGGTTTTATTACTGGCCAATTAGTCTCATACCCACTCTCACTGAATCGTCTGCTTATCTGTTCCCGTGTTTGCACACTCTCTGCATAAATGTGGTCACACACACACACACACACACACAAACCACAAACAGGCACAATCAGTATAAACTGTGTAGTCGGCATCAGCACAGACCAGATAGAGAACATCGCACTAAGTATGTTTGCTCTCCAATGGTGCTAACAGCTAGATAACAGTTAATACAATCACCAATGTGACTGGCTTATCTTTCAGCTCTGTTATTGAAAAGTTGTTGGAAAAGTTCGACAGCTAAGCTATAGCATTTGTGACGACCACAAAGTCAACCACAGGGGTAACAAAGAGTAGATCCAGTAAAGTATGACAGAACTAAATTATCACCAAACCATCAGATGTCATAAAACCAGCTTGATTCAAAAAACACAGAGTCCTTGCTGGATTAAACCCAGTCTCTTTATTTTCTGTCTCACTCTCCCCTGTGGGCTCTTCCTCTCTCTGTCTTAGCTCTGCCTCCTTGCATGTTCTGCTTGGTCGGTCTCTTTCCCAGAGAGCTGGCTCTGTCCTGGCCTCATGCTTTCTCTGTTTCTCTCTCCCTCTCTGTCTTTCATGTCCTCCTTTCGCAGAACTTGATTAGGTGAGATGTCCTCTGCCAGAGCACAGCGCCGAGCTAGACCTGACTTGCATTTCATAGAGAGGCATTGTGGTTCCACCAGCATCCTCTTTCTCTCTGTCCACTTTTCTCAAATGCATGTGTGCTACTGCCTCTACTGTTTAACTGCAGCAACAAAATAATATCAATGCCAACAAGTAGGGGAGACTCCTTTGGCATAGATACTGAAGGCTCCACTCTATTGAAGAATTGTGTAGCTAACGCCAGGGCCACACTGCCAACGAAGTGCTGTGAAGCGCGGCGCACCGAAATTCTCGCGCGAGCCCATTCACATCAGACGCGCATTTCTCCACACCGGTCGACAAGCGCTTCTGCTCCCAGCTGTTGTCTCCGTCACATTTGGGGCTGTTTTTCCATCATGGGTATCACTCTCTGTTTGCGTGTGTGCCCCAACCCCCACCCCCTATAGCCGGCCCACTCTGTGTGTGTGTGTGTGTGTGTGTGTGTGTGTGTGTGTGTGTGTGTCTCTCTCTCTCTCTCTCTCTCTCTCGCTTTCTTGTGTGTGTGTGTGTTTGTGGGTGTGGGTGTGTGTGTTCATCTCTCTTGTGCTCTGTTTAGATACCACTGACTAATATGTATATAACCACACACACATATATACATCGCATTTGTCAAACGGGGTGTTTTATTTTGAAATTTGTTTTATTCTGAAAATTGACCGGATGCTGTTGCTGTTCCTTTGTTTGACTTCCTGCCCGGCTTGACACATTCAATTGCGGCTCGCGCAGAAAATAGACCAGACGAAACGATCGTTGCAGGGCCGGCCGCGAAGCTGCGCGGCCAGTGTGGATGACACAATCGGTTAACACGGGCACCGAAAAGAAACTGGTTTCGCTTCGAGGCTATTCGCAGCGCTTCCGCGGGCGGTGTGGCCCTGGCGTAACAAGACACCAAAGTCTGGGTTAGTGGACGACAATGCAAAGATGAAAGGAGCCCTGTTCTATACAGAGCTTGTGTGATAGGGCCACTTCGAAGACCCTTCTTTTCAGCGTCTTTGCATTTTTACAAAGAATCAAACAACGACAGCATCATGCCACTCCAATGCGTGATTGTAGATAGCATGCCGACATCCATGAAGCATAAGAGGTGTGATGGGTGTGATGTCAAACACAACAGCATTAGCCTCTAGTGTGTTATATAAAATATTTGTTGGCAGCGCTTTTGAAACAATAGCAATGGCATAACATGGCAACAACAATTATTTACCGTCACCATTATATGGTGGCTGATCTCGCCCTCTGCTCAGAGGGTATGGAGCTCACAGACCTCATTATCTGCCCAATTTGCAAACAGTTCCGGGTGCTGTTCTTCTTCTTTGAGTTAGCTGCTAACTGGTGCTAGCTGCTTTTCGAATCTCTGGGGGATGGGTCAGATACATAACACCTCATTAAAACGTCACACCCATCCTGTTCATGGTCTTGTCCTGCCGGCTGTCCCTTTAACACAGAAGTCCTCCCATTACGTGATTGTACCCACCTTGAACAGGCAGCATAAAAGGGGCAAGTGATTATGTAAACAGACTGTTGATATTTGTACTCAACATCCAAACAAGTACAACCCTTCTGTTATGTGCCAGACTTACCATCCCTCACACTCCCACTGCCTTTCTCTTTACACATCCATGGTCTTTCCCCTTTTGATGATTGGCCAGAATAGTGTCATGTGACTCTGTCTTTGTTTGCTTTCCATTTACATCCAGAGCTGCATAGAAACACTTTTCAGCACACTTTTTTTAAGCACACACACAAAACAGACAGCTAGCTGACGTAGAGGAGATATCAGCTGAACTGGACAGAAAATGTTTTGGATTAGAATCTTTGACTGCACCTTTAAAAAGCTGCATGCATTACATACTGCTTAGCAAGATTTTGTGTGGCTCTCTTTGGACAGAGACGAAGAAGTTTTAGTTGACAGAGAACAAGAAAGCAAAACACAGCCGACTTATTGTTCTCACTATATTGCCTACCCTCTCTCTGTGGAACTTTGAACCAGATTGTTTGGCTTTCTAAATTGGGTGGTTTGTACAAATTTATTGAGGGAAATGGTGGGGAGGCGAAAAAGAGCGGGAGGTGATATTAAAAAGATTATTCTTACCTAAAGCACAGGGGTATGCTGTATAAAATGTGGAAGAAAGCAATAAATCTTTCAATATACTCGGGATCACTGCCCAAAAAAATGGGAAACAAGATTATTTCTCTTGGATTTTCCTGTGACATTAGTCAAAATATATTTGGGACATGAATGCATTTATACAATGTAGGTATACCACTGTTGCAACAACAGAAGAGCCTCCAAAAAATATATATTTTATTTATTTGTTCGGTTTTAGCAAGGATGGTTGTTCCACCACTTTAGTCTATGGACTGAAATATCTCAACAAATACTGGATGGATTATCATGAAACATTGTACAGACAGTTATGGTCCTCAGAGGATGAAGCCCATGCTAATGCTGGTAATCCTCTGAGCTTTCCTCTTGCACCACCAACAGGTAAAAAAAATACTCATCCAGTGAAATATGTCTACATCTGCTTGATATAACAGATCATATCCAAAATTTGTGTTTATGACCAAATTAAAAAAAAAAGTGATATTGAGACATCAACCTCAGCTGTACTTTTTGTTACTGTAAGTGCTGATTAGCAAATGCTAGCATGCTAATGTGCTAAAATAAAAAGCTTGTGAACACAGTTAACATTATGTCTGCCAAATATTAGCATCTTACCACATATTTGTGAGCATGTAAGCATGAAGATTTTGCATTTAGCTAGAAACAATGCCTACTATAAATACATATGGTAATTATACAGTAACAATGTTGGGCTCGCTGCTCCATACGTAGGGCTGGGCGGTATGACAAAATTTTCATATCACGGTTTTAAGAAAAAATCATATTGGTTTCACGGTATTTTGCTCAGGTTCGGCCAACTTGACATGCTGCTGTGTTGTGCTATGGCCTATTCAAGTGCCGGAATTTGTTATTTACCTGACAACGCCTGAACGCAACACACGCTCCGCTCCATTCATTTGGGCTCCACTGACTGCGTACGGAAGCGACACGTAGAGAAGCCAGCGGGGTTGTTTACCGTTTGCCGAGCCGAGAGGCTGCATGTAGACTGCACAAAATGTTAAAGCATTTTCCACCTAAGTTATTACATATATTTGAGTTATCTACAAGTTTACTGTACTGTTTGTCATCTACTCGCTTTCAAATGTCCGCCACGGACATTTACATAATGTCATGGATAAACATGGGTAAATGCATGAAAAAAAATCATCACATATCACCTCTGATAATGGTTTATTCATTTATAAACACATTGTGCACGTTTAGCACACTATTTCATGTAGTTTTTATCTGCTGGAGGGTCGCGTAGCGCGACAAAAATAGGAGAGCCGCGTAAAATAGAGAGTTGTCGCGCGACAGACGGGGGTTGTCCCATTGCCGGTGGAGCCGCTGATTAACAGGGGGGCAAGCTGCTATGGGACTCGCGCTGCAGACGTGTCGCGCTGCTGACGTGCCCGGTGGGGCCCGGCCATAACTGTCTCGGACACGGGACGGGTCGTCTTCGGTCAGGAAAATGCGTCCCGAGCCGTGCTCTAGTGTGCTCACCTGTGTGTGTGTGTGTGTGTGTGTGTGTGTGTGTGGGTGTGTGGGTGGGTGTGGGTGTGTGCGCGCGCATCGGGGCGAAACTCCGCCGTGCGCGATACAGAGGGCAGAGGAGAATGGTAAATGGCGGGGGTCCATGTCATTGGTTCGACAGCCCATTGGTTCGACATCCCATTAGTCCGACTGTCTGCGGTGCTGAACGGCTCGCGGCGGGCGTATGGTGCGCCGCGACCGGCTTGAGGCGGAGCAGGCTCACGGCTTATGTGTTTGTCACTTTCTTTTTCATTTTAACCCACACCATGATCTTTTCCTGACCCTAACCAAGTGGTTTTTGACCAGAAAAAAACACTAAACCTAACCAGACCTTAACCACAGGGCATCATGATGATTTCGGAACGGACTTCAGAACAATGGGTTTAATATGGTCGGAACAATGGGATGTCGAACCAATGGGCTGTCGAACCAATGGGCAGTTCCCAACGGCGGTGCGCCGCTACTAGCAGCGTATAGGGGAAACACTGCTCTTTTTGGTATGAGTTCTTTTGGGTCATCGTGTACAGTTGCTTTGCTTTCAGGACTCTCTCCGGCAGCCATTCTCGCCTCTAAACTTTTCTATGCTCTCACTCTCACCCGCTCAAGCGTGCCTGTGGTGTGCAGCGGTGAAATGGGTCCCCGCTGAAACACTTTCCCGCCACGCACGTTCCAGACGTTGTTTGGGCTATTCACCGGTATTGCGGTATATGAAAAATTCATATCATAACGAAAATAAATACCGGTTTTCGGTACAAACCGGTATACCGCCCAGCCCTATCCATACGTTTACATAATTACTCACTATTCCTTACTTTTTTCAAAGGTAATTATTGCTTTGTTAAATAGTTATTACTTTGCTTAATCCCCGCCAACAGTAATTCATTACAATTCTTATATTACTTTTCTGTTACACCTTACAAAATTGATTGTGTCATTTCTCCATAAACTCAGATGTCATATGTGCGCCTTTGTGTGCATATCAGGGCAATCTCTGGTAAGCACGGCTAAGGTTAGATAGCTTGCAAATGATTTTGTACTTGAGGGTCTTCTGTTGCCCATGACCAGCATTTTTCCAAGGATCTGTCTGACAGACAGCAAGTCAACTGTGAAGACAGGCAACTTTTCATCCACCACATTTCCAGTTAGAATCTTTATTAGTTTATCACTTGTAGCTTGCAGCTGTCAATAACTGAAATTCAGTTTTGGTTGTTTCGCCATAAGCGCTACGGACATCCTCTACGCCACAGAGTGTAATATATACCAGTTTTGCATTGTTTTGCTGTCATAGTAGATGTTTCAGGAGGTTTGGGGTTGCCTGACAGAAATGATGGTGAGTGTTGCTTGACAGAAATGATGTATTTTTGACAGAAAAATAATTTTCTTATGAAGCAGACATTGTCATATTTTGTCGTGCAATGTGATTGGTCGATTATATATCTATGGGTTGGCCAAACTGACTTCACCAGGCTGACTGATAGCAGACGTTTACTGAAGAAAAATATTTTTCATGTCAGTGGCAGGGAAAGAAATCAGCAGTGTTTGTATTTATTGATGAATGAATGAATGAATGAATGAATGAACGAAGCCCTGCGATAGTCTGGCGACCTGTCCAAGGTGTACCCCGCCTCTCAACCAATGTCAGCTGGGATAGGCTCCAGACCCCCATGACCCCTAACAGGATAAGTGGTTACAGAAATTGAACGAATGAATAAATTATTTTATTTCCCTGCCCACCATAGCAGGTGAGGGGAATCTCGAATCCGCTCCTCACAGACATACTGGGGGGTTGATCAGTTGATGAATATAAAGTTAGTAAGATAAACACATATATACAGTGGGATATTTCTGTGATTTTTTGTTTGTGCAGATTACTCTTAACTAAACAGTGACAGAAATAGACTCGAATCGCAAAATAAATCACGGGGTCTCTGGTTACCATGGAGACATCTGAAACCTCTCACCAAAGCATAAATTGAAAATGTCTCACAAGTGTTTAATTTCTGTCGAGGGACATTCTTCAAAAATGTCATGCACCCAATCATAAATCAGCCTTTAGTACCACTACCAGGAACAACAATGTTCTTGTCATCTGTCTTCACAACAAAATCAAAGTAATGGGAATAATTCCAGCTGCTGAATATAAATGTTTCCATCTTCCAAACCAGCTTTCTGCTCGGTGACTTGCAGCTTTCAAGTCAGTAGGGTGGTGACAAAAAAAGGTGAGGTTGTAACAAGTTGTTTGTTTTAGGTTAACTTGAATATTACACTGACATTTCATCAGTAATTCGCTATACTACTCGTCACTGGGGGAGGTAACTGCCCAACACTACAATAACTTGAAGCACACTCTGAGTTACAAATAACTAAATGCCATGTTTTAAATGTACAGAATTTTATACATAAGTCAGCAACACAAATCGGAACTGCTATAAAATAGTAATGCTGCAAGAAAACAGGAGTGTAGGTGGAACACAATCAGGATTTTCCTAACTGGCTCCATTGGTTTAACAACCAGTTCCTACGGTGTGCCGCATACACAGAATAGCAAAGATAGAATACTTATTTGCTGAATCAGATTGTTTATTAAGTCTGTTGTGTATTGTCATGCAGTAAACAAGCGGTGCTTCTGCTTGTTTTAGCAGGGGTACGTTGGTGGGAAGCTAATGAATTGAAAGAACTCAGTTGGGCTGAGTTTCTTTGGCAGAGTAGAGAGGACTCCAACAGAACACAAACACACACACAGTGGAGAGCACAGAGGACCCAAGCTGTATATTAAAGGATCAGAGACAAAGTCATGCTCGCTGCAGCACTCTGCTGTGTGAAGGAATACACAGAGATGGAGGGTGGGAAGAGGGTTAAAAAAACCCCAACATCAGGCAGTCTAATTTGCAGACCCTCTCAAACAAAGCGTGGCTTAATAAATTGGAAATGGTATCATCTACAGAGGAACACGGCCGCAAATACAGCAGGGCCTAGACGAGAGCAACGCCTGTAAAGCAAAGCCATATCTGCACAGCGTTACCTGGATGAATGAGATGTGGAATCTGTTTTATTTGAACGTTTTCCAGACATGCATGAGATTTGTAGGTGTTTTGGTAAAACAATGTTTTTCAGGGTTTTTCAGGGGGGTTTTTTCTCTGTACTCAACATGCTACCTTATTTCTCTTACATTTAAAACACGTCTGGCACAGTGGGGTACTTGTACATAAGGATTTATTTAGCAGTTTTGGCCTGAGGCCCAAATGAAGAAAAACTCTCCCTGCAGTCATTCTGCTGCTCGCTGGCATTGACCAACATCAGGACCCATTTTGGCTCATGATCCAGCAGCAAAGATACCCAGTGGTTCTGTATTTACTCTACACTTATTGCTTCATTCAGTCTTTTCAGGTAAAAAGGTCAAGGCAGCAGTAATCAATCAACCAGTCAATCAATCAATATGTTTGTCTTGTATCAAAGGCTTGCTTACCACTTCAGAGAGTCAGAGGAGAAGTCAAGTCAGAGACCAGATGGTTGAGGCAGCTCATAGACCCTGCTTTTATGAGATTTTTTGGGAATGAAAGCAGCACATAGTCAATGCAGTCTCAAATCCCTAGTTTTAAAGTGTAGAGTTGATGTAAAGATTAATACGAAGTCATTTCAGCTCCTCTAAACTCCAACTAAATGATTTTACTTGGAAGGCATTTTTCAGTCACAAATTCTCAAATTCTCAAAAGTCTCAAATTCAACAAATTTACATTGGTTTGAATTAAAAATATTGCATTTTACTTGTTGTCTTTCTTTCTTTCTTCAATAGTTTTTTCTACCAAAATGGTAAACAAGCACTTATTTTGTGATGACTTTTTTGATAAATAAAAAATACTAGTCCATACCCATTGGTAGCTTTGTCACCCTCTTCCTATGCCAATCCTCAATGCCTATGTGCAGTTTCACATAGATTGACCACGTCAGTGAATAGAAAAATGTGGGACAGACAGAATGACACACTGACAGTTTCCGTGATTATGTACATCATACCATACCATGACTTAGTCATACCAAAAATTAGAGAAAAAAAACAAACATTCGGCCACAGGGGGAGCCACAGCGATCGGTTGCATTTTAGCCATTTTTAAGCATTTTTCTGTTGTTATAGCGCCACCCAGTTGCCAATTAGAGTTAAATTTCTCCAGTCACCTTGAGGCGTCCTGTTCTACATATCTACCAAGTTTAGTAAAAATCGATATGGCGGTTAGGCCTAGATAAGAAATTAGCTCTCTAGCGCCCCCATTTTGTTTGATGGAGTCAATAATGGAGGGCTCCCCTCAGATTATGTGTGGTCATATGCCTACAAAGTTGCGTGGTGATCGGTGAAACCCTTGAGATGTTATACACCTTTATGTGATAAGCCACGCCCTCCGCAATATTCATTGCCTTATAGAAGCTCAGTTTTAGTAAGTTTTCCAACTTTTGCCAAGAGGGAACTTTAGATATTGGTCCCTAGATTATGTTCACCGAGTTTCATGCAGATTGGGCAAACTTCCTAGGAAGAGATAGATTTTAAGTGTTTTTCAAAAAATTCAAAATGGCGGAAAATCTATAAACCGGAAGTTATGGGTTATTGAGGCAAATTTGTTCCTCATGAGGAGAGGCATCTCTGTGCAAAGTTTCTCTACGACATACGGGGCATGAGATATGCACATTCAAAGTTTGCAATTTCAATCGGTTGCTATAGCGCCCCCCTTTGGCCAATTGATGTAATATTGCTTCTTTGGCATCCTCCCATGACCACTGTGCCAAACTTCACATGGACTGACCAAGTCAGTGAGGAGAAAAACGTGGAACAGACACACCCACAGACAGAGTTTTCGTCATTATATAGTAAGATGAAGCAAGGACGGCCTTGACGCACATCACATGCATACTTTTTTTCAGTGCTGGATTCAAGATATTGAATCAACAGCAAATGCCCTTTAAATAGAAGGTATACTGCTACATTATACTGTAAAGATATGACTAAGTTACATCACATTTTAACATTAATTGAACATCATGGGCTAAAGAATTACTGTCTTCACAACTGAAGTGTCACTGCAGGGCAATCACATTCAGATGAGTCAAAGGCACTATGATATTTCCTCCCATGATACTTTGCTCCCATAAATGGTCCAGCACATTTCACCTAAATTTACCTAAATCACCTATCCAATGCATACCAAGTGAAAACTAGAAGCTGTTCTTGTTCCATTTTTAGTATATGTGAATGCATGGTCTCCTGAAAAAGGCAACACGGGTTTTTTCACCAACAGTCTCAATCACTCTAAGTGCTTCTGTCATTGAGTTATATGAGTTTCAGCATACTGAAATACAGTTTTTTCTTCCTTGCCAAAATATGTTCGTGACAAAAGATGCTGCAGTTGAACTGGGATGTATCAGCTGAAAAAAACAAAAAACAAACATCACAAAGCCTGACATAGTCCAAATTTAAAGTAGATTACAGTATCTGAGAAAATAAACATTTCTCCACATTTTTCTAAGGTTTTTTCCAGACACTTTTCAAAAAAGAGGGTTAAACAATGTTCTGAATGAGTGATTATGAGTGAAAAACTAATCAACATAAATAGAAAATACTTTTTTTTAAAAAGCGTACTGTGCATAAAAACACCACTGGAAAACCTAAATTGATAATGAAGAGTGTTTTCCCCCTTAAGACAACATAAAAGACATTCATTTATAATGTCTGTACATTTTTAACAATTTATGATGACAAGAACAGGTTAAAAACTCTTCTGGAGTTCAGGAGTGTCACTGACTACAAGACCCATAAGTCTCAGGTACGGTTGGCCAATTGCTTGCTCCTATAAAATCTCTACACTACAGGAAATGTGTTCCTTCAGCTCAGGCCCTGGTTGGCTTGTGAAGCCCGAACAACAGTATTGGAAGCTCCTATTGGCTGAAGTAAGGTGTTAATAGAAAGGCAAGGACTTAGCATCCATCCTAGTAGCTGCCAGTTGGTTTGTTTATATGCACAACCGCAGACATTACATATAATATGTGGAGAAATATGAACATTTGGATATCTACAGATGTAATAATGTGTTTGGACTAAACATTTCTCTGGATTCAGATCGTCTGGACTATTGCCAGTGTGTGAGAAATAAAAAGGGAGCTGCGTAAACTGTGATTCAGGCCTAGTAATATGAGTCTGTAGATTGTGATAGTGTCTCATAGTTGAGTTATGACTGTTCATTTGTTTTGTTTTTGTCTGACAGAAGTGTGTATTGTTCCTGCTGTGATTGTACCTTGAAATGTTCATCATTAATGGCACTGCGAGGAGAGTTGCTTTCAAACGATATGTTGTATGAGTAACCACTTACACAACAAATACAGCAGTTGTTTTACATATCATAATCATCAGATATCACCTGAGGAGGGCCCGTGGGTGGGCCGTCAGACTTCTAACGGTCTAATGTATTTTCTGTTGGGACAGGATGTTTGTGCAGGATGTAATACAGACATCAATGGTGACAGACTGGTTATCAGAAGGATTGGGACAATTCCTGGTGGGCTGGTTTTGTTTCAGGCTGATTACAGTGGACTTAACTGAGTAACGATACTGTGTCTCACGGCAGCTTGAGCTCTGCCTCCACATACAAACACACTCAGACACACTCTGTTGACGTCCAAACCAAGTTGGGAATAAGGGAGTAAGTAAGCAAATCCACCTAAACCCTCCTCCTCCTCGCTTCACAACAAAGTCTTGAGAGTGGCAGTATAATACACATGGTATTTAAGAAAGATAGACCAAGAAAAAATGGATTGAATGAAAAAAAACTAATAGAGCAGAGTGCAAGAAAACTGCGAAACTTCAAACTGTGTAAAAACACTGCAGGGTCTGTTATACATCTCAAACAAAGAGTCCATAAAAAACCTACTTTTCATATTTAGTTAGAAAAAGGAATATTTCAAGTGCAAAGTTCTAGACATCTTCCTTTAATTATCCTCATACTGTGGCCAGGAAATTGGTTCATTGCTGAATTAATTGTACAGTTAGGCTACAGCAAAGAACAAGCGCGAAGTGAGCTCTGTAAAGAGTGACCTATTTTTAAGTGGATAGCATGGGCAGAGGGTAATATTTTTTATGTTAACATTAAAAGCTGAGGAAAGTATTAGTTCATTGGTTTGGTTTTCTGTGCTGTATGGTTGAGTCTCACTGTTCTCATCAACTCTCCATATACTGTAAAACCACAGCAGCCACTTAGTTCAGATCTCTCAGAGGGCTGCTACCAGCCGACCATGAAAAAACAAACAGCCAGAATCAACTGGCAGCTTCTGGCACAATTTGAATCTAAAAAGCTGAAGGCCAAACCAAGGCCAAACCACAACTAAAGGCAAGTAAATATCTGGAAGTCAGGAGTTTGTTTCTGTGAGTTCACCTTGACGCCTTTTTGCCTCCCAGTGGCGTAACACTGAATAATGCAGCTTTAAATAAAAAAAATTAAAAAACTACAGGAGACATTCCTGTAACATCAGCCCTGTCTCCTAGAAAATGTTTACAACTAATTTCAAACAGAAAATGTTTTTGAAGGAAACCCAAGGTAGAGCAAATTATGTTTTCCATTGATATAATGAGGTAATGTTGCAAATTAACGTAACTGGCAAGTTGATACTGAAAGTATCAGCAAAACATTCACTTACAACATATTTCAAGCGCCCTATGGCTCATGATCTGACGTGCATGGAAGTGCAATTAGGGCATGAAGTGGTGGCTCCAACACTGTGGAAGTCTCTTCCATCAGGCTTACGGTCTGCGGTCTCTTGAAACTTTTAAAAAACAACTAAAGCCCCATCTCTTTCAAATGGCCTTTGTCCCACTCTAAATTTTCCAATGCTTGTTCCCTGGTATGTTTCTGTTTAGGGGCCTCAGTAATCTGTATTTGCTCTATGTTTTACTTTCTTTTTGTTGCCTTTGTTTTTATTGATTGCATGTTTGATTGTTTGAGTTCTTGATTGTATTTTGTGAAGCACGTTGTGAATTTCATTTCTGTGAAAGGTGATACATCAAATAAATCTTATTATTATTTTTATTATTATGTCTGAAACAATACCAAATCTGGCCGCAATGTAAGGTGCAAGGGGGCAAAGGGGTTGTATTTATTCTATTCATTTATTAAGCTATGTTTCAGGTAGGGCTGTAGTCAACCAAAGAAAATCTTGGTCCAATTAACCTGCATGTCTTTGGACTGTGGGAGGAAGCTGGAGTACCCGGAGACAGCGGACCCGCTGACATGGGAACTGCCCATTGGTCCGACAGCCCATTGGTCCGACCATATTAAACCCATTGTTCCGAAGTCCGTTCCGAAATCATCATGATGCCCTGTGGTTAAGGTCTGGTTAGGTTTAGGCACAAAAACCACTTGGTTAGCGTCAGGAAAAGATCATGGTGTGGGTTAAAATGAAAAAGAAAGTGACAAACACATAAGCCGTGAGCCTGCTCCGCCTCAAGCCTTTCCCAGCTTACCCAGAGCCGGTCGCGGCGCACCATCAAGGTAGAAATACGGGAGCCGTTCAGCACCGCGGACCGTCGGACTAATGGGATGTCGGACCAATGGGCTGTCAGACCAATGTCATGGACCCGCTGACATGGGGAGAACATGCAAACTCCGCACAGAAGGGATCCCTCACCCCCATGGTTCAAATCCCCCGCGCTGGATTCGAACCAGGAACCCTCTTGCTGTGAGGCAATGCTAACCACTGCACCACCTGCACCTTTAGGTTTAAAGTAGGTGCTACCGCCAATTCTACATTCAAACAGAACAGATGTTCAGCAGGTTAATCGTGTGTGCAATGATTTTGTATCTGAGTGAGTGTGTGTGCCTGCTCGCATGTGAGTGTACTGCAGTGTCTCGATGACCCAGACCTGCAGTTCCTCTAACCTCTCAGCCATGAAATAATTTATTAATGGACCCATGAAGCAGAAGGAAGAGCGGGCCAATTAATACTGAGAAACAAAGCTGGCCTGTGGGAGAATGAGGGAAAGAGTTGAGGTCAAGGTGTGTGTTTGTGTGTGTGTGTTGGGGGGGGGGTGCATTGAAGTGGGGAAGGGAGGGAGAAGAGGAGAGAGATGGGGAAGGCAGTTAAACACAGAAAAAACACAGTAAAAGAGGTAATGAAAAGCAAGGAAGCAGAAAGGAAGCTAGGGGAAAGGAAGGGAGGAAAACACAAACACAGGTTACATGGTGAACAAGAGGTGCAGGAAATAAAATACAGGAGGAGAAGGAGAGGTGTTAACCAGGGATATCTGGAGACAGACATCATTATAAATAATCAATTAATATTGAGTGTAGGGGTAAACAACCTTCACTATCAAAAGAGCCATTTTTGACCAAAAATTAAAGAAATCAATCTGGAGCCGCAAAACATATAAAGCCTTATAATGAAGGTAACACAGCCTATTAAATCTGAATGAGCCTGTCAGCTTTACAAATAGGTCTAAATGAGCATTTATTAATATGTTTCACCACCAGATGGCACTGCAGTGGGTTATTTATGATAATTTGGAACTTCAACTTTGCAGAGTAGTCGGTAAAAGAAAACAAATCTCTTCACACGCAATTATATTCGTTTTTTCTATGAAAATGTTGCCTTTTTTAGATTTGTAATCCAAAGCTAGCCAAGCTAGGGAGTCTCAAGATGACTGGTGTCACCACTATTGAGATTTGGCAAAATGTACAGTACCCTGTCCTCTTGGCTAATTTTTTTTTCAGGCGAAGGCATGGCTCACCCTACTCTCCCTTTGATTGGCTAGTAGTAATTGTCTTTTTTGGCTGGATTGGTTAGGTTTAGGCATGAGGAATGAGATTGGTTAGGGTTAGTGGAAGAATGTCAGGGTAAGTCAATCGGAGGCAGAGTAAGGCAGGTCTTGCCTTCGCCATCCTAGGGAAAAAAAAACATGCGTCCTCTTCACACGCCTTGCATAAATTGACAGGCAGATAAACTCCATCCCCACTAATCACGTAGACAGCGATGTATCAAGCTGACCGTCTTTACCGTGGTAACTGGCAGTAGGATAAAACAACGATGCTTTCAAATTCCCTAACATCAGCATGATGTCTGATGAAAAAGAGCATGAACTTTCCCTGGCTATGTCATGGAGAGCTGACTAGCCGCCTGCTGATGATGTCATTAGCTAGAGACACAGACCATAGGCTCGTTTCCACTGAAGAAGTTCCTGGTACTATTTGGGGGGCAGGAACTTTACAGGAATGTGCTCTCGCTCGGCCCTCTCAACCGCCATGTCTCCACTGTGCGGTGGAGTAGGAGGAAGGTTCCTGTAAAGTTACTGGGCTCTGGATGTGACGTAATCGTTGCGCGACCATTTTAACCAGGGCGACACGGCAAAGAAACAAACAAAGAAGAACAACAACAAAGAAGAAGAAGCATAAGTAAGAAGAAGAAAGCAGACATAAGAAAGACAATAATCAACATGGAAGGAGCTGAGGTGGTTGCTGGGTTTCTGGCGTGTCTCTTCATTTACGTGGCAGTGGAAGCTATGAACGAGCAAACCCTTGTCTGCTGAGTTTTAAAAATGCCGGCTATTTTGTCGCTTTCTGTTGATGTCACAGTCCTTGAGTATATCCAATCAGCACCAAGTAAACCCCAAGCCCCAGCCAGGAGTCTTTCGGGGCCGTTCTGAGTACCTACTCCGAGGCAGGGACTTGTTTAGCCCCTGTAAAAGTTTCAGAACTCTGTCCTTCGGGGGTGGTTCCTGCGGTGGAGACACGCACCAATGGCCCCAGCCCCGTAAAATTACCCTGAAGTTCCTGCGGTGGAAACGGGCCTGATGTGACCTAAATGACTGCCATACAAATCCACCAGCAGTGGGCCCTAAGTAACAACCAAAATACTGAAAGCCGCACATGCCTCCAGAGCCACAGGTTGTCGACCCCTGAGCTAGTGAAATGAAAGACTAGCTATGAGAGTTTTTATAGGCTATTGTGTCTTTGGTGTAAAAAATAAATCCCCTTGAGAATAAAGGGAGACTAAAAAGGTGACTGATGTTACACTCAATGGGAGTTCTGTGATGTGAAGTCTATTTTCTAACTCAAGTGCAATTCATGGCTTGATCTGGGATGGAAGTTCAGTCTGTCTTTCACTATCTGTACTGTTTTTTTTCATACATAGCTCCTTCTGTAATGGCACCACAAGTAATGCTTTGGCTCGACTAACAGTGGAGCCTTCATGCATTTCAGTTCGACCAGGCTCTGTATTTTGATATCAAAAACATATTCCGAATAAGACCAGAAAACACTGTCCTGTTATTCTTCAGTGGGTCCATTCAATTTAGCCTATAGGGCCAGTTTGTAAAATTACATTCATTTGTTAAAAGTCTCACATTCCTCAAGCAATTCTCTTTCCAGCTCTTGAAAACACATTTGTAATTCTTTCCTTCCTCTCTCCGAGTCCTTTATTAGGGGACCAAATAGCATTTGGTGGGTGAACACTGATTTGTATTCCTTCAGCTCTAATTAAATTTGCTCTGGTAATACAAAAGAGAAAGCCCATCAACAAATAACTACAAAACAAACAAGAGGGGGGCATGCATAAAACAAGACGAACAAACCTGCTTTGGGGCTGATTGTGTTCAGATGCGCTTGATAAAAACAACTTTGTATGCTGAAAACGAGTAAATGAAGAGGTTTGATTCAAGTTTGTTTTATTTATTTTTTTCCTCCCCTATCACTTGCTGTCATATTCGTTCAACACAAGGGTGGAAATGTAGATAATGTTGCAAATGAGCAAGATGAATACAGAGTACAAATTTAATTACTGCTGTAATTTGCTGCATTTGCTTCATGTTACCATCCAGTTCTTTATTAGGAAAACTCACACTCCACAATCATTACATGTTGTAAAACAAATGTTTTGCTTGTAGGAGGGCCGGTTTTCTTTCTTTCTTCTTCTTCTTATATTAACAGAATGAGCCGACTCATAGGGCACTTGATGATGAATGTGAGATAATGCTTTCATAGACCTTTTTTGAGATTTTTAACCCTTTGCTAACAAATTAAACTGAACTTTGTGAAGTTCTGCTGCCTTATGGTTACACAGCATATTGTTACCATGAATCTGGGCACACACAAAAATGCAAGTGCAGGTTGAAAGCACACTTGGTTGTGGTGAACAAATACTTTGTGGCACAATTAAATCCACTGTCACTCCCAGCTCTACAAATACTGACGCTTGGTCATGGGCCCTACATGTCAAATCATGCAGCAGCATCTCCAGCATCAGTGTTGGATGTTCAGGAACGGTATGTCAATTTATGCTCGTTACATGCATAGTGTCTTTTCAAAATAAACTTCCATTTTCACAGGACAGTTTCGGCTTGTTGAATGCATACAGACTCTTTTCATAATTAACTTAGAGCATTGGTAAAAAAAAAAACTTTGGTTCTGGGTGTAATTCCTTAGATTTAGGCAACCAAAGTATGTGGTTAGGTTTAGAAAAAACATCATGGTTTGGCTTAAAAATAAGTTTGTTTATCACTAACATAATGTTACATTCCATGACTAACATTACATAGGTTACATAACATAGTTCACTTGCATGGTATGCTACACATTCTATCACACTATGTTCTTAATAAAAATAACTTGACTGACTTTGACTTTTCACACTGCCACCTTGCCTGTGCAGACTCTCCAAAGATTTTGCAGCTTGCAAAACGCAATGTGCATCGCACTGCCTTTTTTTCTTAAAATGAGCCACTAGTAAAAAAAAAAAAAAAAAAAAACTACCGGAGGGTAGCAGAGGGTACTTGCTGTAGCTTTGGTTGAGGGTGAGAAGCTGCCAGTAAATAGTTTGTTGGGCACAGGGAAACGGAGATCTGTGTGGGTACATCAGACCTTGAAAAAGAGATCTGATCACGGGGAGTACCACCAGTTGGTCCAGAAGCTTTGCCTCGATGATGGCTGTTTCAAGTACTGCACTGCAGTTTGTAAAGTTGCATAGTTCTGGGTATCCAGCAACCGCTATGACCCGTTTCTCCTCCATTGTTCACCAACTGTAAACTTCTTGTTGTCGTGACCACCCACCTCTTAAATCATCTAATTGGACAATAGGTAAAAAGATGACAAACAAAGAGATGCAGCAGGGCGCTTTTCCACTCTAAGTTTAAGTTTTTTCAACTGAAAGGGTTCAGAAAGCCGTGGCAAAAATGCCAGGTGTCTAGAGTGCAGAAACACAAGGTGTGTTGCAGCACAAAAACTGCAAGCAAAAAGCTTCATTCTAATCAAAAGCACTTACAAAAAGCCATCTCCAGCTGCTACTCTTTATATGGCAGCAGTTGCTCATAGAGTCAATACATGCCGCTGCCCAGTGCGTTTCAAACTGCTGCTAAATGTGTCTATGGGCGTCGCTATCTGACACTGAGGGCCACTGGCCAAGCCTCTGTAATTTGACAAGTTGGGAGAGATTGACACATTATTAATAAGAGAAATATCCATTGCTAGCCAACCCTGTCTTCAAGAATGTACCTGTAGCCTATTCATATTACCTACGCTACTTTTTTTTTTTTTACTGTCTGTATGGCTTTTCATAACATTGTCTTCCTTTTGTCTTTTACTGTACGGTTGTAGGATTGTTTGGCCTAGATTCAGATGACCTCTCTAGCATTGACAAATATTAAAGTTTAAACTGGATTTGTCATGCAGGCTATTTAGGCCAGTGAATACACCCTAAAGACTAAAGTACATTTTGAAGTTCTTTTCTTGTGCTGACATAATGTAAAGTGTTGCAACCTACTCAAAACATACTTTGCCAGCTGCTGGAAAAATCATGGTTTAGGTTAAATATTAATAAGTGAGTCTCGTCTCTTGCGTCAAGTTATCTTGACTTTGTCAATATAAGACAAAGACCACAGTCTGACTGTGAGCGCCTTACTAGTATAACCATAAATGTAATTCATGCTGTACTTGCTAGGAGCGGATATTGTATTTCAGCAGCAGATATGATAGGGACAACAAATGAAACATGTTGCCAGTGAATGTTCAACACATGACATATTGTTGACATATGCATGATAATTACAGCGAAGCAATGGATGGCAATGAGATTCTTATTCCCAGGCTCCCTCAAACGAGGCTCATTGAATATGTATAAAAAGGAAATCGCACAAGTAAAAATGAGCTAAGATATATGATTATGTAGAAGTTAGAATATAGGGATAAAATATAATATATATAGTACGTAAAACATTAAATAAAGGATACATGTTTGTGGTAGACAGCTGTACAGCAACTGCAGAATTAATAAATTGTAAGTAGTGCATACATGAAATGAAATACATAAATGCATAGTGCATGAATTTATATGCATAATAAGAACCAGACAGGCAGATATATTAATTATACGACCTTATTAAAGACGTATTTAGGGTAGCATTATGTTTCTTTCAAAATGTCCTTGCTATAGAAAATAAGCAGATGATAATTTCTAGGACACTGGGTTGTATTAGCAGGGGTTAAGTATTGTAAATACAGCAGACAGACAAAAACAACCCGACCATAATATTAGAACAGACCACCTCTGTCTTCACTAAGAAGCAGATCTTTTTAACAGGTGAAAGTGCAAAGTGAATTAATACCAAGTTTCAGTACAGCACTGACACAGCTTCACCACAGGTTTACTCCGAGCTAAATTACCAAACAGGCACAAGCAGACAAAAAAAAAAAGAAAAGCCAATTTACAGCATTTGCACTTCCACGGCTCTTTTGCCAGCATGAAAATAGAGCCCTTCATCTCTTTTATTTCCTTTATTTTGTCAATTACCTTCAGGCCCTTACTAATAGGCTGAGCTACTCAGCCACAGCTAATGGAGACTTCATCAGAGCTCATGCTGACAAATCTGAACTCAAGTCAGCCTGAGCGAGCCTTAGCCAGATCAGCGCTCGCTGTGATTCATTTGATCTCGCTCTGCGACTGCACTGCTGGACATGAGGAGGAGAAAGTGGTCTCTATTAGGATGAAGCAGAAAATGGAGAGAGCTCAGACTGATAGCATGCTCTGTCAGAAAGTGTACACAGAGGGACAGGGGACAGTTGGAAAAAAAGATGTGTTTGCGTGTGTGCACTTAGAAGTGATGTAGTCCATTACAACTGCAATAACTTCTTAAAGGCAGGTACCAGTTTTCTTAGCACATTAATGGTCTCAGCAATCTTCAAAACCACCTGATTCAAAATGTAATCTCCTTATCTTGTCCACTCTGGGAATCAAGCATTTCTACTTGTCTGACAAATGTAACACAACTTGGTTTTATTGCCTACAAATATTCCACTTGAACAAGTTACAACCCTCTTTTGCTGTCATCTAGACTCTTCTCTTTGCTCCACATGTCTCCTCTCATCTCCAGGCCCTCCCTCCGTTTAAACGTCTGTCCTTCCTCTTCCCTCTCCTCCTCTACCCGGCTCTCCTTTCCTTCACTTCCCTCTCCCCTTCATCTAGCTGCTCCATACAAGCTAATCAGTGTCTAATCTCACTTTTAATTTTCTTCCTATTAACCTCTTGCGATCATTTGTTGTACCATTACCCCTCCGCACACACACATGCACGCTCAAATTACCTTCTGAGCTAAATTGCGGTTTATTTCTACGTCATGACAGAGATATGCTGAGTTAATTACAGGGCGCAAATGAACGTCACAGCAAAGGGAGGAGGCGAGGCGAGGGAATGAATGGATAATGCATGTTGAGATAGTTCGGAAAGCTCACACTACCAATAATATCATAGTATTTTCCTTCCACATAATACCAGTATTGAAGCCAGATACAGAAATATGAATGTTTGTCAAACATATTGTTTTGCTTTTTGCCTTAAAATTAAGAAAAGTTGAGTCAGTGTTTACCATGTAGGCAAAAAAGCACATAATACAGTAACACAGTTTTATTTTCCGTTTTCCTTATGTGTACTTATTGAACCAGTGAACATTCTAACAAAAGATCCACATTATAATAATCCCATGTTTTATGCGTTATGCTTTTTTGATTTTATGTTTAATTCCCCAAATGCTATACAAACTCAACTCATTGCATTCTTGACTTCGAATGACAGTTTCAGAGATGCAGCTTGTGGTCATACCAACCCATTCTATCCCAATTCGTCAAATATGCTTTGTCAGTGGATCTGAACTTCAAAAAATGATGAGCGAGGAGGCCCCGTTTCTGTTTCAGGAGCATATCATACCTCCACAAAGAGTATCTCAGCGCGTCAATGTCTGATGCCAAAATCCCCAAAAAAGCAGCAGTATTTGACAAGTTGTGGGCGAGAGAGGGCTGGTCATATTTGCTAATCTTTTTCAGACATATTTGGCGATACCGTTTTGATCTAACTGTGTGCTGTAGGGTCGGGTAGGTTGGGGTGGAGCAGGTAAGCTTTAGCAGAGCTAAACACAGTAAAGTTACATTTCAAGTTCCTGTATAAGAATATAATTTAGCTTTTAAATCCCTCTGGTCAATGATTAGAATGTTGGAAAACAGACGACAAAGGATTTTTATGAGTAGCAAGTGTCTAAAGTTAACATTTAGTTAGCATACACAAGGTACATTACATGTGTGCTAAAATCACGCACGAAAATATGGCTGCTGTTTGTAAATTTGCTCACACTGAAAAAAAACCATCAACATTTTGCCACATTTAGCTTCAAACAGTGTTTAAAAAAATGGTGTGAAATTTTTAACATCACCTTTTACCACATTTACAGCAATATTTGTGAACTTAGAAATATATTAAAAAGTTAAATCTAAATATTAAATGTTACACCTAAATGTTAAATGTTAAATCTAAATCTAAATCTAAATGTTAAATATTGTGGGTGCGGGGGCAGGATAGTGCTGGCCAAAGTGAGGTCAAAACATCTCGATTGTCTCGATCGTGGCTGCCTGTAGGTCATAAGTCCCGCACCCTCCACAGAAGGGACACTAAAACCTCAAATAACACGTCAAATAAAATTTCTCCAAACATGTTTTTTGTTATTTTACATAGTTATTATCACGCTAATGTATGTTCAAGTGTTCATTTCCCCCAATAAGTTGGTTTGAATTCGTTTTTTTTATCCTATAAACACAGTCTGACCATCTCAAGCTTTTATTTTGGTACTTCTGGTGACTGGCAGTGTGGATTTGCATATTATTATTAAATATTTAGTTTCACCCCGAATATTTAGATTTAACATTTAGATTTAGATTTAGCATTTAGATTTAGATTTAGAGTTAACATTTAGATTTAACATTTAACATTTAGATTTAACATTTAATATTTAGATTTAACTATTTAATTTATTTCTAAGTTCACAAATATTGCTGTAAATGTGGTAAAGGTGATGTTAAAAAATTCACACCACTTTTTTAAACACTGTTTGAAGCTACAGGTGGCAAAATGTTGATGTTATTTTCAGTGTGAGCCACTTTACAAATGGCACCCATTCGAAAACACCAAAACCGCCACATCCTTTGCTCACTGTCACGAGCACTTGACTGTGCTTTGCCTGTATTTGCAAAAGCAGGGCCTAAGTTTCTGCTAAAGCTTCATTACCCCTTAAAACAAAATTACTTGAGTTTTAAATTCATTGTGTTAATGGACATGCAGAGACTCCAAAAGTTGCGTATATCAAAATGTTAATTTTAGTTAAAGTGCTGTCTGTCAGAAGGTCAAATGCTTCCATGTGAATTCACACGAGTCTATATGGTCTACTTCATTACATCCTGTATCATCAATAATGCACATAACATTTTGAACTTGAATATTTTGGTTTAAAATGCTAATGGTACTGCTTTTAAAGATGTGAGGGCTTCCTGCTGATGAGCAGGATGAAAATAACTGTAGGCATGAGTTATGGTCAGTGTTGTGCTCTTGCCTCTTTGTTATTATGTTCTTGCCCATCAGTCCTTTTAGGAGGGAAATACAGAGGAAGCTATAGCTGACATTCCTCTTTAAATATAATTACTGATATGATGAGTGTAGACAGGTCTATTATGACTGAGAACTGACTTCAACAGAGTTCTGCGTTAGTTGAAACTACAATGTGCAAGGATCTTTATTGGTTGAAAGTGTATGTGACTGTGGCTGAAACATTCAGCTCATTATAGACACATGAAAACAAACCTTGAAAAACTGACAGCTGCATGTAATAGATACTAACACAAATGACGCCTCTGACATTTAAATGTAATAAACTGTCTCTTAAGGTGCTAACACGTTCTGTATTAATACACTGTGGAGCTTATATAACACACTGGAGAGGTGTGAGTACTTGTCTTGTGCTGGTGGATTGGTTGATTTTAATTCTATTTTCATAGACACTTCACAATCAAAAAGTTCTGACAGCTAACAGCTCCATGTAAGTAAGGTGTCACCTGTCTGAATAATGCTGGTTTTCACACCTGTAGTTGTAATACGATGCATAATTTAAGAATGTTTTTAGCACTTGCTTACCGGTTTGAGCTCAAAGGAAGGAGAAACTTGGCACGGCTGAATTCAAAAGGGTCATATTACGTCTATGTAACACTTTAATGTAAGAGTTTATGAGTATTTTTTTTTAGTACTGGGAAAAGCTTCAGGAAATTAAGCCCCACTGCTACAGTATGAACACTGTTGTTTACCATGTGCAGCGAGGTGTGATAAGCATGGACCAGTCTACACAGAGCTAGTGTTTTGCTCCACAGACTAATATTCAACAATTACACAAGATATTTATTTAGAATAAATCTGTGTAGTGTTTTCCATAATCTTCCAATTTAGTTTGAAAACATACAGAGTTTGACTTTTTCCCAAATCCAAGACTTGGAAGAATAAAAGTTTAAATATATTTATTTATTTATTTGATATAATTTAAGTTACTGGGATGTAAGAAACATATAATGTTTTTTCTCTCTCCACAAAAAGGTTATTTATCAATGTTTTCTAACAAGTCCCTTGTAGTGAACATTGGGTCAATCTTTTCAACAGAAAGTCCATTTCATTGCATTACATTACCATTACATTACTGAATTCAGTCTTCAGGGTTTTCTTGTTTCCTGAAGTATGAAAGAAGGTGTAAAATGACAAGAAGCAAGTCCTCCTGTCCCCCACAAAGGACATGGGTTAAAAAATGTATTTTGAAAGGCTTACAATGAACGTACACGTCTAAAATCATAATATATTGTAGTTGAGACTCTCATAGATAAATAAATAAATAATCCTATTGAAGAACAGAAACAATATATCTCTATACATTTGATCACTTACCTCCCTTACTGCCCTAAAATGTGTTTTTGCATCTTGAAAAAGCACAATGTGTGTTGTGTTGGTCCAACCAGGATCAGGATATCCTTACATGTACACCAGGACTCAAATAGATTGCATGTATAGAGTGCCGAAGTCGTTATTTTTTGTACCCGTTTGAGTTGCGACATGAAATCCAAATATGTCATTAATGAATTTAAAACATAAATTTTAAGGTCAAGAAAGTCATACTTTGTGGTAAAACTGTTGAGATATAAGCTTTTGAAAAAAACGTAATTAGAAAAACTACACAGGAGGCGGTCGCGTATGTGACGTCATAGCTTTCGCTCGCTTCCTGCAGCTTGGAGTGACTGCAACCTGGCACAAAACACACAGACATCTTCAATCATAAATCGATTAATCATAAAACAGTGGAATTTCAGCGGGGAGGCCAAGCTGCAGGAAGCGAGCGAAAGCTATGACGTCACATACGCGACCTCCTCCTGTGTACTCTTGAGTCTTTCTAATTAAAAAGATTATATCTCAACAGTTTTACCACAAAGTATGACTTTCTTGACCTTAAAATTTATGTTTTAAATACATTAACAACATATTTAGATTTCATGTCGCAACTCAAACGGGAACAAAAGATAATATTGCTCTCCCCATTCACTGCCATTCATATTTTTTCCGATCTAAGGTCCCATGAGCTCTACCGGAAGGGGCGTGACTTCGGCACTCTATGGTGTTTGAAATTAAGGCCTCAGTGCCAAGTCCCCCGCAGAGGAAAAGGATGAATTGCCAGGTCTCAAGAGGGTATCAGATGCTCTTTCTGCACATTATAAATTTTCACTGACCATAAAAAAAAAAAAACTATACAGGACAAAAACAGTGGTGGCACAGTGGTACATTGGTTAGCACTGAGGGTTTGCATGTTCTCTGTGTAGCCTGTTACTCTGACAGACATTATGAAAACAAAGTCATCAGACAGGTGACAGTCTTAGAATAAATACTCCCCTCAGTTATCATGGTCAAATAGCACCCCCTAGTGATGTAAATGAGAGAGGGAGGTCAGGGTGTGTGACGTGTTTTTTTTTAGTTTTTTTGAATGAGAGACAGGAGCACGACAGTAGCGACAGCAGGCGCTCGTTGCACAAAAGCTGAACGACCTAGCCGATTTGATTAAAGTAGAAAACTAGTGATAATAAATCAGGAAGGATCCTTTGGAAGCTAAAAGAGGAGTTTACAACTGCCGCGGAGCTGCCGACCTCGTCCAAATGGCGTGTGTATTGAATATTCCGGTAAGCTAACGTTAACTGCTAGCTGAGCGATTAGCATTTTGGTTGTTGCTAACCTTGAGAGTAATTGCTAAACTTGAGAACTTGTTGCTTTATTATGTGTAAAAAAAACAAACAGCTGGGATGAGTTAATAACCTGATAGGGATATTAATGGAAGTGGTTTTATTTGAAAATGTGCATTGAGGGAAAAATATGAAGTTACTGTTGTTAATTGAGCTATGGCCAGAAACAGTCAATGTGTGTTTTGTGTTCTGTGGTTAAATGGCTGTTATGTTCAGAATAAGCTGGTCTTTAAGGTGAACAGACAGGATTAATGTTTAAGCTAAAATATGTCAGTGCAATTTTGGTAATATGTATAGTTAATGAGATATGCACTGTAGTACTATGTTACATTATGATGTGTATGTGTATGTATGATTGCCTGAGAAGAAATTAAACTGAACTGTGGATAAATATGGATAACTGAATGATTGCTCTGCAAGTTTTGTGCAGGCTGTTTTTTTTGTTGAGACTATACTACAGACAGAACTGTATTGCTTGAGTCGCCATCGTCCCACTGGTTCCTGGTCTCCATCTTCATCATCTCCATCTTCTCACCGGATATTCACCATCATCATCCTCAGTCCTCATCTTCACTACTCATGGGATTCAGCTTTCTTCATCTTCTTCATCTCCTTGGGAGCCAGGACAGACAGTTCCTTGATAAGGGTGTTGGTAGGAACTCGAGTGCACTCTAAAAACTTTTGAAACAAGGTTGAACTATTATGAAGACTGTTTCATTTTTTCTTGCCTTATACCAAGATCTCAGGGGTGTTTTCTTTCAAATCATTGCTGTTATTGTTTTTTGGCGCTCAGTGTTTAAACAACTGTGGTTAAAGTACACTGGGTTTGAAGCTTAGCTATAGCTATATCAGACTTTCTGTAAAACTTGACTATACTTTAGTCTGTAATAGGAATTTTGTATCATTTTCCAGTTGAGATTTGGCCTCTTTAAGGTGCAATTCTGTTTCATGCCCAGCGTAAGGCATAGACTGTGTAAAATAATGGATGTAGTTACTGTGACGTCACCCATCCGTTTCTGAAGAGTGGATTTGAAGCTCAAAATACTCGGCTATGGACGTCGCCATCTTGGCAGTGCCTGACTCCGCCCAACTCCTGGACAATCAAAATTGGGCAAAGAGGCGGGCCAAAGGAAGCCTGGTTGCCTAAACACGCCCACCTCGCTCGATGCTGCTAAGTTAGCTAAGGCTAACAAACTAGGCTAAGAAGCTACGAGGCTAACAAGCTACTTTGGCAAGCCCTGTGGTGTCGGCTTGGTGCCACTTGGTGCCAGCTCCCTCACGTAACTTGAGGTAAGTTGAGTCTACCTGAAACTAACGTTATACAACAAATCTTGAAACAATGATTCAGCTGTTATTCAGATTACACAATCTTAAAAAACGCTTCAACATTTTTAAATATAGAACGCTAACGTTAATTATGGTAACGTGACATTGATAAAAGTCGAAGGGGACTGAAATGTATCTGTAACGTTAACGTTACTATTATCAACAACGCATTGCGAGATTATCATCTAGAACATGATAAAGAAATGTAGAAACTGTGAAAGAAAGGCAGTGTTATACTTGTTACAAGATGTTAATTTCTTTCAGTACATCACCGGTGTTGAGATCATGGCCACTTATTAACGTTATGTCTCCACCACGCCTGCTACACACAGCAGAAACTCTAAGTACCAGTTTTGGCTACTTGACTTTAGACAGCTAATATTACATTGTCTTCCAAGGACAAAAAGAAAGCATTTAAAAGACTGTCATCTACATTTTGAGGTGTTCCTCCCTGTTTTATTTTATCCTACAGATGTGACATAATAGTATTGTCAACAAAAAGAAGTGATTCACCCTTTATAGTTAACTTTCTGTTTTTAATTACCTAAAGCATTTATTACACTCATTTTACTTTCATATGCACAGTGTGGATCATTGGTGACAGCTATGTCCAGCGTGGTGTCCAGAGAGCTGCAGAGGCCTTGGGAAGCACCCTCAGCATGCCGGGCGTCCGTGTCTGCTGGTTTGGCTGGGGTGGACTGCAGTGGAGAGGCCTTTTCTCCTTCTTTTCCCACTCCCTGCGAGGAAGAGCAGCACCAAATCTCCTCTTCATCCACTGTGGCGGCAATGACATGGGGAAGGTCAGCAGTGTCAAGCTGGTCAGCATGATGAAGGAGGACCTGCACCAGCTTCACCTCCAGCATCCTGGCATTAAGATAATATTTTCTTCATTGGCCCAAAGGTGCAGGTGGGAGGCTGGTGGCAATCCAGCAAAGATTGATAAGGCCAGG
>NC_065506.1:19260240-19262968 GCF_006386435.1 Epinephelus moara | reverse complement strand
GCGGATCCTTGAAAAGTCTTAAAAAGTCTTAAATTCATGTATCTAAAATTAAGGCCTAAAAATGTCTTAAATTCATTAGAAATGTCTTAAATTGGTCTTAAATTCATTACTCAAAGGTCTTAAAATTGTTGCGGCAGGAATATTTAATCTGACTTTCTTTCTTTTCTTTTTTTTTTTCTCGTGGCACTTTTCTGTGAGTGTCCATGCGCCGTCCAATAACGGCGTGCACTGGCGGTAGCACATACACAATGAATGGGTTCGTCGGCGGAGGTCTGCGCTTTGCGCGCTCTGTGTGAAAAGGGCTTATCGGCGCGCGCTGGCCACCTGGCACTCAATATGCTGCTGTAGTGGTTTGTTTTCCAGACATGTGAGTATCTTTGAGCAGTGAAAGTTATTATTTATGTCTTTTTACTTGTCGGCAGTGATTTGCTTTCCACAGAGCTCTACGTGCAAGCATTTTACTCGCATTTAGGACTAAAAATAGTTTTGTGCCAGCAAAATAAATCATTCAGCACGCTGTGCAAGTCCAGATTTCAACCAGCAGCAGAAACAAAAGGCGAATCCTGCTGGTTGTGGGTTGAACGGGGGTCACAGACAGGAATACGGCGGTCAAATAGCCTCCGCGGCGCAAAATAACGGCTTACCGGTGACAGTGAAGTCCGTCTCCAGGTCCAGTAATTTCCTCTTTCGTTGGTGTCATGACTGCCCAGTAGTACCTGGACAACCGAGCCGTGGCGGCACACAGGTATGTGGCGTGTCAGAGGAGAAACGAGCCGTTCACATTTCTCTCTTTGTGGCAGGTAACGGTCCACAAACCTCACCGCACTTTAGGGACTGTTCTTTACTTATGAAGGGACTGTTCTTTACTTGTCAGGGGAGGAGGGTGGCTGGTTGATTTTTATTTTATTTATTTATTTTATTTTGATCCCCCCTATGTTAATCACTGATTGATGCTGTTTTTGAAGTATGAATAAGTCAATAAGTAATTTATTCCATTGAAATATCATTGATGTATTATAGAAAAGTGATTTATCTTTTTATAAATGACAAAAGGCACATCTGCCTCATTTTCGCTGTGGTATTGTGATACTACAGCGATACTACTCAGTATAGTGATACTTTCACTGGTATCGTACCGTGGGTACCAATTTTGGTACCGTGACAACACTAGATGTCACAACCATTCCATTCGGAGTTGCGCAGTGAAGCGGCTCTGGTGCCGCTTAAAAAAGGGAGTGGGAGTGGGGGATCACTGCTCTCTCAGAGGCCAAAAGTGTTCCCCTACTTCTAATTTTACAAATTAAGCACTGGTTATAGTACAGCGGGATCCCCCAACCATCGCTTATATTTATAGTTTTTTCGGTCTTAAATTCCATTCAAGGTGGCATTAAAAAGGTCTTAAAAAGTCTTAAATTTAACTTACTGAAACCTGCAGATACCCTGTGTTGCTATGTTGCCAACTCTGAGAGGGTCTTCTTCAGACAAAGGTATTGTGACGTTTTTATAGTGAGGCAAACAGAAAGATAATCAGCCAATTATGTGTTACGTTTTTTTAGCCTCACTATATAAGCCTTAATACCGAGCAATACCCACAGAACCTTCTCATATGTCACAACGTCACAAATAAATAATACCTCCTACGGGACTTAAAACTATTCAGTGTGCAGATATTTCCTTGTTTTTCACAAAAGGAGAATCGTTTCTCAGTAAATTTTCTTCATTTGTCTTAAAGAAATGTTCAAACAAAACCAGCACATAACATCAGCTTTTCATTTTTTTTTACATTCTGCTAAGATAAATGCAAACTTGGGTAAATGTTAAGACATAAATGAAAACATTAAGATACCATTAATAACTATTATCTTTTGTTAATGGTTTAAATCATCACTATATTTTCAATCATCACAGGAAACTGATGAATGACAGCTTTCAAAAAATGAGCTTTTACTCTAAAGTAAATTTTGTCTGATCCATTTTATATAGCAAAAGTTATAACCATTACACAAACAATTTAACAAAATTGTTCGGCTGTCTCATTATGAGAATATTTTTTCCATTGGTTCTGCGCAGACTGTGTGTGGGGAAAAAGGTAGTAATTCTCACTTTGATAAAGGGTCTTTGCATAAAAGGCACTAAAATGTTAAAGTCGGTAAATACATGTCATGTTCCTTGAGTGATAAAATCTTCATTTGGCCTTTTGCATCAGGGAAACACTAAACTGCACTGGTGTGTCAGTAATTTCACCTTATCAGTAATAGTACAGAGCAAGCTGTGCCCTAATCGAGTACTTAGTAATGTATGACAATTAGTAATTTATGTAATGCATTTAAATGTATTATGGACAATAATTCATCATTTTAAACTAATAAGTTTCTTGACTCTTTGTGAGGTACTGTATAAAAAAAGGTGTCTTTATCCTGGAGTCAGTGCTGAAGTAGTCTCGCTCACCTGACCTTTCTCAAGAAAAGAAAGGTCTGGCTGGGCCGACTCTCACTTTGAGATTGGAGAAAAAAACGCCCCGGCTGCTTGTACTTCTTTCAACCAATACAAATCGTTCTGGGCGGTGCCACAGCAACGGTGCGCTTGCAAAAATATTGCCGGGGGGAAACAGGTTTTGGTGTAACACGCCCACAAAAATATCACCTACAGGACGCGAACCATGGCAGAAAAATGGCTACATCCCCGCAAGATCAAACACAGCAAAAGTTAGTAAAGGACGTGTTGAAAA
>NC_065506.1:19234534-19259289 GCF_006386435.1 Epinephelus moara | reverse complement strand
GCTAGTTAGCCACCCGTGATGGTGCGACCTGTCACTCAAAGTGACCACGCCCTTAATTATGTGCAATTTCAAACCTTAGTAACATTTAAACGGAAGAGTTAGAAAAAAATTCACCCCCCCCCCACAGTTGTCATGAAAGGGGAAATTAACTATAGAGACCAAAACCATTTTTTGTACCAAACATGTTTATTTCTGCTCTAAAGTTGGGCATTTTAACATGGGGGTCTATGGAAATTGACTCACTTCCGGAGCCAGCCTCAAGTGGACAGTAAGTGAACTGCAGTTTTTGGCACTTCTGCATTGGTCTCACTCGTCTCCCCCGGAGGTTGGGGCTTGGTGTAAGGTGTACAAATTTAGCGTTTCTGTAACAAAATGTCTATTGTAGAGGTGTAAATTCATTACACAAGGAAGATTATTGTTCTAACTGAAAAGAAATAAGACAGGAAAAAGAACAGAAATACATTACAGTTAAACCTAAACATATCCGGTTGTTGGTGTGAGTAATTAAGGGAAGAATTAGGTAATGTCATTGCATACTTCACTGCTTCATTTTATGCCAGTCTCCTCATCGAATTTAGACATTAGATGTACCTGTAAACTTAGTAAAGCACACGTTAAGTAGGGTTGCGGCATGGGTCTTCTCTGGGTTCTCTAGGTTTTCCAGCTTCCTCCCACAGTCCAAAGACATGCAGATTAGGTTAATTGGTGACTCTTAATTGGTGGCAGGTGTGAATGTGAGTGTGAATGGTTGTCTGTCTCTATGTGTCAGCCCTGTGATAGTCTGGCGACCTGTCCAGGGAGGACTCCGCCTCTCGCCCCAATGTCAGCGGGGGTAGGCTCCAGCCCCCCCACGACCTTCAAGAGGATAAGCGGTTAGAAAATGGATGGATGGATGGATGGATGGATGGATTGTAGGTACTTCATAAGTCATTCTTAACCAATAAAAAAATGGAACCAAATAATTAGCTGAAAGGGATATGCTTGGCCTTTACTAACTCAAAAAAAGCTCAAAGAAATATAGCTTATATTTTCATCTTCAGACAATCCATGTTTTTACCTAAAAAGTCTGATGAAAATCTTTATGTTTTATGAGAAATGAATGACTAACTTTGATGTTACGCGGTACTGAGCTCTGCAAAACCGCTGCTATCAAAATCATGACGGCTCTAATGATGGTCAGTGACATATTTAATTTACTCGTGCTTTAATAATACAATGCCGCTGTTTAAGAATGTATTCATGAATAACTAAAAGGTGTAATACATTGTTTTTGAATGTGAAACACATAGCTACAATAATGATTTGATGGATTTTTACAGAGAAATACAAGAGACCGTACAACAACAGATATGTTGCATTATTAAAGAAAACTATCACTTCTCAGTAACACAAGAGAGCAATGATGGTAATGTATGTCAGTGTGTAAAAAGAAATGTAATCAAAAATGAACTCATGTAAAAGTGAAATTAATCAAAGCAACATGCAGAATGAGACATTTCAGAGTGTTAAATCATTGAAGCTTTAGTAGTATTTTCTACCTAATGCAGGTTGAGCTACTTTCACCTACTTTATATAATGTTGAGTATTTATTTGATCTGTAAGATTGCACTGTATATTATGAGCTTTTGATATATTTCTGTGTATACACATGTGGTAAAAAGGTAGATGTATTTGGATGTGAAGGCTATATTTAAGGCTGTGTTTCTCTCTTTCTTTGTGAACATACGATTATCTTTGCACCAACAGAACACCGACCATGAGTGTAGCTAAGGCTTTTATTTCAGAGGGACGTTTAATTCTCCATGCTCACATAAGCAGCAGGATATGGGTAACATTAAACCAGCTGTAAACAGACCACTAGAGAAAGAAGGAGACGACCATGTTTAGCCCTCAGAGGAGCCTATTTTCAATATCCCTAACTTGCTTTTCTTCAGCTGAGTCAACAGTTCCATAGAGGTATGTTGGAGGTCAATAAAAGATGCATATTTTATTTGGTCATACATCACATTTGGCCATACGCATTTATGTTTCTTTATACATCTTCACAATGAGCTGAAGGAACAAAGGCCCATTCTGGACAAAAGGAATTCCAATTTAATCTCAGAGGACACCATTAAAAATCTGGAGCCTAATATGCTTGCTGCACCTCATTCTTCCCTCAGCACTTGACTGCAATTTACCTGTAAAGGTTTTAGTATTCAAGGGGTTAACGCCAGTATCCTGTAATATCCCCATCTCATGCAAGGCCTGGGATTGTACATAATTAGACTTCTGATAGCTGCAGACTGTGTGGTGACAAGCCCACCTGACAAGATATTTATTAACCTCATATGATGGAAAAAACCCTGCAGTTTTCTGCAGGGTGGTATTATTTTCACTCTTTAAACTCCAGATTAGGCTCACATCAGAAGCTTGATATGTCCAACAGCAGACACAGAACTGAAGAGCCTATTCCCCTCTGTCGTCTGGGGGAAACCTTCTACCTTATTTTCATTTCCAATGACTAGTGTTCAAGGAGGAAGCAGGACTTCAGGGAAACAAGAGGCTTAATTGGCCAAGCTGATGGCAACGCACTTAAAGTTAGAAGTGCATGAGGCATAGATCGTAGACCCGGGCCAGTTCCCAGGTGAGGGCTCTGCTGGAGGAGTTTATAAGTCTCAGAGCAATTTGCTGTGAATAGAGAGAGGAATACAAAGAGGGAGACGGAGAGAGAGTATGGATAAAGGATGGCTTAGCATGTTTTCTGTCATCTTTTTGATCACAACTTCCCTCCTCCTCTTTAAAATAATTTGTTCTGTTCTGTCTTACCCTATAGCTGAAATACAGAATGGAAGATAATTAGGCCACATTGTGTTATTCCCAATTCCCAAAACACTGAGAACTGCAAACTCTGTGTAGTCTTGGACATCATATTTTTATTCCTTCCTTCTCGGCTTTGAGTTTTGATTGCTATTTTTTGGCAATATCTTATGCAGTTTGTCTTCCCACAATGGCATTCCAACCTCCCTTTCTGGGTTGTGTCACGCTTCGCACCTTGAATCATGTGACTCAGACCACTTTCACACGACTAGAATGCAATGTTACAACTTACATGTGACCTTAACAACTGTCATGTGTCATCAAAGTGTGAATGACACACAGAAGCTGAATAAGTACTCATGCACTATAGATGATGAATGTCAAGTATGCTCTAGAAAACACTTGATGATTTAGTCAGGATGGTGTTAAGTGGGCTGTATATTGCTATAATGTATTGATCACTGGTTTGATGACCCATTCATTCATTCTTTCATCTTCTAATGGCTTCATCCTCTTGAGGGTCGCGGGGGGACTGAAGCCTATCCCAGCTGACATTGGGCAAGAGGCAGGGTACACCCTGGATAGGTCACCAGAATATTGCAGGGCTGACACATAGAGACAAACAACCATTCACGCTCACATTCACACCTACGGACAATTTAGAGTTATCAATTAATCTAGTCCCCAATCTGCATATTTTAGGATTCTGTCTGTGTAAAGTTTCATGGCAGTGCATTAACAAGTTGTTGAGATATTTCCCACTTTCTCATATCTAAACAACAGAACAGGTCGATTTCCACTGACTTCAAAAACAGCTAGCATAATCAGCTCTAAAACCACATATACTACCATTACAATGGTCGCAGCTTTTAACATGCCCTTAACGTCATGTAACTGTACGCTTCCACACCAAAAGTAGGCTACTGGGTTGGGTTTATACATGGATTTAGGAACACCCTGGTTTGGCATGAAATAAGTACTTTTGTTCGTAATGTAACGTCATGTATGCAACATGACATACGTCACTACTGTAGCATGCTACACATACTAGCATAGGGTACGGTGTTACTAAAAGAACTCAACTTTGACTTTGGGATGCAAACACTGATCTCCTAAGTGAAAGTCCTGCAACTGTTTGACCCATCCATCAACCTCCCATCCCATTTTTTTTAGTAAGAACGGGTTGGATATTTCAGCATTTACATATTCAGCATATACATACATACATATATACATACATACATATATATATATATATATATATATATACACACATATCAGTCGGTATGTCAGTATTTATCAAATTTCAATGCTGGGTGGCAACAAGGTGTTACACAATATGTTTGCCCTTGGCAGAGCAAACCTCTGGAGAATTGTACTATGTGGCGTAGAGTCTAACCAAAAGAAACTAGTGAAATCCTGGAAGTGATTTTTCTCCTCTTCCAGCTTTTGGTGGAGAAGCCAGAGGAGAGGAAATATATATCCTGCAGAATGAAGAATGAAGCACCAGTTCTTTAGCCCTTTGGTGTTGCTACATGAGCCATGTTTCACTGTAAATAATGTTCCTCTCTGAAGTCATGAATAATAAAAAATAATATTACTTGAACTACCCTTTCCCATCATGACACTGTACCTAGTTTGTCCCTCTGTAATGTAAAAAATGAAAAGAACTGAGCGACCACTTTGTCAGCTTCTGTGGCTGCAAAATACAAAATGACTTTGACTTTCAGTCCACTGCTGGTTGCTGAGGAGCTGCATGTGGCTCAGATAATAATCAGTAATAGTAACTGATATCCAGGCTTACAACAGTCATTTTAATCCCACATTTGTCGTAATTATTCACGCAATGGACAATTAAACTTTTTTTTTTTTTTTTAATTTGGGTCACAGATGTTAAAGCCAATAATTTTAACTCACTATAAGGAGATGCTTCACTGTGAACTGATGCTAATCTCTTTGAGTCCTTTTAGACCCAGAGTTGTCTTGCTTTGGGCCGAATCAGGGACTAATTTTGTTACAAAGTTGTGTAATTGCTTAGAGTTGGTTCGTGTTCGCAAGGCAGCATTTACAAGTGGACCAGATAAAATGCCTTGTGCGAGAAAGCTGCTCTAGATTGGTCAGAATTGCAATGCGGGAAAAATCCAGGAAGTAAACCAAACGTTGAAGAAGAGTACACAGGATAAATGTGACACTTTCTGATGTCACAATGGAGGGACAACTATGCAGGTTGATTTTAGCGCTGGTCTTCGGGGACTATATTGATGTTGTTATTGTTCAAACTAGGCAAACCATACTGAAAATGGGGCGCCGCTCCAACTAGAAAACAATGTTTTGATGCGTTAGATGTGCTGAATGTGCATATTAAGGCAGTACAGGAGGAGGCGCACATTAATAATCCTCCAGGACTGTAGCATGCTCATGTTTAACCCAAACAATGCCAAATGAAACTGCAGTTGGTTCGGCTCGAGGTCAGAACACGTTCTCAGCAGAGTTCGTTTGTAAGCGAACCCAGACCACCTCTTCAAGAAGGTCTCGGTCTGGTTGTTTTGGTGCCCTCCCGAGTGCGATTGCTGTGTTCACACCTGACCAAACGAACCACACTTAGGGGGCAAAAGAACTTGAGTGTGATTGAACTGAACCAAATAGGGCAGGTGTGAAAGCACCCTTTGTGTTTAGCTCCAAATACCTACAGTATCATGTAGTGTTGAGGTTTTGGTTTGAGGACAACAAATAAATCCACAACAGTAGCAGCCATCTACATTCATTGAGAACATTTATTGTGAAGCAGCCTTTTGTCACACTGTAACTGCAGGTAATTCTTAGCATTTTTAACCATCGAACCTTCTTCCACACTCTGAAAATACTTTCTCTGTAATACTTTAATGCATCTTGTTTGCTGTCTTGCACTGACAAGCCAGACCTTGGAAATTTTAAATACTATTTGACTACAGTCAAAAAAGGGACTCCACTCCATGTTCTCCTTCATTCTTCCTCTCTACCTGCTTCACCATTTCTGCTTTTTTTGTTAAATAGCTTTCTAAGAAAACAGAAGCTCTCTGGCTCTCTGTCATCTCATGATTCATGAGCTGGCAACTGGGCTAGTTCACCATCCACTGTTTGTGTTTCTGGTTAATGAAAGAGTTTATGTTTGCAAGTTTGTGTATGTGTGTGTCTGAGGAAAACACATACCAAAAATACATATAATTGGTCCTACAGCTTATTGCTTAAATTCAAGGCGCAAACCTGAGTCTTTATCACACATTGTTGTAGATCATTCAAAGGTGCTTCTTCGTCTCCCTCATCCTGGATTTTAATTTAGTCACTGAGTGGGTCCTCCAACTGAGTTAACTGTTTTCCAGTCAGCCGGGCCAATTAACACTGCATGAAACTGTTGTAATGCTACAGTGGTACTGAGGTGGTAAATAATAGATAGATCAGGCGTTACTTGATGCCTCCCAGACCTTTCAAGTGTCAGTGAAACCAGAGAACAGAAAGGAGTGAGCAATTGCTAAAGAAATAAAGAGCCAGTTCATCTCATTCAGTATCTCCCAGCTCCTGTGAAATTGTCTCATTTAACAGCTAATGAGAGGAAAAGTCAGGAAGGATCATTTGTCTGTTGTGTAATACAGCCAACAGTTTAATCAACTCAATTATCATTTGTTTTATTACCATAAAATGCTAAAATATTTTTTGATGCATCACCGGGAAAAACTTAACACACCCTGGTGACACTGAAACACAGCCTTAAAGTAATTTGTTTTAGGCTTTTCCACCCGTGGAGAGCATGTCTCTCCTCCCTGATCACATTTTTCTTGAACAACATAAGCATAGGGAACTCTACTGTTTCATGCCGTACAGATCAAACATCCATCACTGAAAACCTCATTTGTTGGCAAAGAAGCAAGAGTTAACTCCGCAGTGGAAGACAGTTTTCTTTTGGTGGTGAAGCAAAACGGTAAAAAGTTAGCATCAGGAGGAGTGTTTTGCTGGTGTGTTTGTTAAGCATGTCCTGGAGCTGTAGGGAGCAGTGTACTGGGAAAACGGCGCATTATGGAAGAAGGGAGGGAGGGAAGTGGCAGAAAAGGAGGGAGGGAGATCTTTGATGAGGCCCCGGGAGTGTCTCTAATGAGAAGCAATGTGAGGGGAGCTGCTTCTTTCTTCCATCACAAACGGAGCTGTGCCACACTGTTATAATCAAGCCAAAGACATAACCAACGGCCTTAATTAAAAATCACAAAATCACCATTCTGCTTCATGCCTTCTGAAACACAAACTCCAGCAGGAAATCTCTGAGAGAGCATACAAAGGGGAGACAACGCTATCAAAGGCTTGTTTTCACTGTGTGATTTATACTGTAACCACCAATTGAGAGGATATTTTATTCTGTGATGAGTCATTTTAGCAACCATCAGGAAGGCCAACAATCATTTGTGTGATGTCTACATTCATCAGAAATCACTAGTTAAGACTCCTTTTATAGCCTTCTTTTTTTAAAATTTTAGATGTAACTTGCAAGAAATACAAATAGAATACTTAAAACCTACTTGAAACCCTCATCCTACCAACCCACAGACCCCTGAGGTATATATTGTATTATTTTATCATTCCAATTTCTCTCTGACTCTGTCAATCAGTTTGTTTCTAATGACTTCATATCATTGTTTTCTGGCACTATATATCTTAGTGCCAATGTATTGGGATCCTTGGGGACCCCAGTTATTTTTTTGCAGTCTTATCTGATGCAAAATCCTGAAAACAGGAATGGCTTTGTTTAGAGCTAGTCTGTTGTGTCCCATATGATACGCCAAAACTTTACAATATTACTCTCAGTGTAGAGTCATTTTTTTACTCCTGCAGTAAGTATAGCAGTTAATTAAAACACAGAAGCTTCACTTTATTACAGTTCATTTCAAATCCAGCGATGGGCAGGTCTGGTCTATTCATGCATTTACATACAGTGGTTACTACTTTGTATTAAAATCCTCTGCCTATATTAATAGTAGCATGATGATATAGAACAGTGAGATAGGGATCAATAGTTTTTGCCTATCACATGAGACACAACAGACAAATGCTCAGGTTAGCACAACAAGCAGAATGGCGTGCAAGTAATTAACTATGAGGAGGGCATATTAAAACACCAGAGCTGGAGGATGCACTTGCCGGTTTTTTGGTGTGTCAGTCAGCTACAGCAGCACCAGCGAGAGGGTTACGCCTAAGAACAGGATAGTGTGCTGGTGTTGCTCTGCTGTTGTAAGGGATGTGAAACAAAAACATCCAACATACTAAAGTCCTACAACCATTTCAACTTTAGTTGGGTTTTGGCTGATGGTTTACATGACAGCAGGGTTTTGGGTGCCTGAAAAGGCAACATTTTGAAAATGGGTTCCAGATTGCAATTTTTTGGAAACACCACCGTCTCCGTTGTCATGCAAACTTGCAATATGCACTTCCACTGAAAAGGGAGACTCTTCATACATGCGCATTACGGTTCGAGTCACTAGTCATGCGCGAGAAAGTCGACCATCACAACAAAAATGGCGGTCTCCCAAGCTCTGTTTGTGCTGCTCCAAACTCAGCCCCAAACTCTTCTCACTGTACACACATGGCTGTGCCTCCACTCAGGACAATAACATCATCGTTAAGTATGCGGTTGACAGGACCATCCTCGGCCTGATCAAAGGGGGGGATGAGTCATCGTACAGGGACCTGGTCCACAAGATCACTATCTACGGAGAGGACAATGATCTTGTCTCAACCTAGACAAAACAAAAGAACTCATTCTGGATTTCAGGAAGAGAGCCCCCCCTCTGCAGCCTCTCATCATCAAGGGGACTGAGGTTGAGTGGACTGACAGCTACAGGTTCCTAGGCCTTCACATCACAGAGAGCCTTAGCTGGGCGAAAAACACTGCAGCAACAGTGAAAAAAGCTCAGCAGAGACTCTACTTCATCAGGCTGCTGAAGAAGGCCGGACTCAAACACCAGCCCCTCACCCAAGTCTACAGAGGACTTGTTGAGAGCATCCTTACCAATGGTATAACAGTGTGGTACGGTAACACCACCCTGGCTGAGAGGAAATCGCTGCAACGGGTCATTAAAAACTGCAGAGAGGGTCATCGGCTCTGACCTTCCCTCCACTGACACTATACATACTCAGCGCTGCAGGAGGAGAGCACACAGCATCATTAGGGACAAACATCACCCCGCTCACGCCCTGTTCAAGTGGGTGGAGTCAGGCTACAACATGAGACAGCGCAGGCCTGTGAGCATCAGAACTGTCAAGGCCCGGTTCCACAACAGCTTCTTTCTATCCACTGTCAGACTGGTGGCACAGGACATTAAGGAGGGACAGACATATCTCACTCCTCACTGACACTACCTGTCCCTACATATACACATATACAAAATGTGCAATACTGTAATGGACTCACTCTCCACATGTGCAATATATTATGTGCAATAAGTGATCAGTATTATGAATGTCAATACTCGTTACATTTTTTTATATTTATTTATACAGGGTTCTCTCCACATCCATTGTACTGTATTGCCACTTATGAGTGGATTTGTATATTTGTGTGTTTGCACTATTTGAGCTGCTCTTTTATTTATTTTAGGTCTTAATCAAACGTGTCTATTTTTATATATGTATATATATATATATATATATACATATATAAAAACACACATATATATATATATATATATATATACATGTATACAGTATATATATATATATATTTTTTTTTTTTTTTAACTAAGCTGACAAAGAGAGACGCACAAGAATTCCAATGTGCCTATACTGTAACGTACCTGTACAACTGGCAATAAACTCTATTGAATTTATCAACACTGCAAGGCGGCAAAGTGTAGCAACTCCACCTCGTCGTCCATCCAGACAGACGGTGCGGTTGCCATTTTTGTTTATACATCACCGCTCTGTAGAAGGAAGCGCAGGCACGTGTTGTTTCATTACAAAGTCACACAGCCAACTAGCCTAGTATGTATATTACAGCGTTTTTGATCATTTTTGCGGATCCGTGTGCACAGCGATTGTTATCAAAACCTTATTCATTTTTTCAAAACAAAAATGAGAATTTTCAGCGGATCGTTTTCGTGTAAACATGGCCTTAAGCACACAAGATGGCCTCGCCCAGATGTGTTCATCACTGGGACAAGGTAAAAACACACTGGAGGCCAGCTCCTTACTGCTGCAGCTTTCAGGCAGCCTTAGGATGCAAAGCAGAATGGGATATGTTAGTATAGGTTGCCTATATGAATGGAAACTCACTGAACATGATAACACACAGTGCAGCACCACCCAGGTGTGCTGATCACTGACGTCATGTAGTCTGTATATAACACGACAAAATTCAGGGGGTATTTTTTCTGGTGGCGCATTGGCAGAGGTGGAGCGGTGTGGGTAGATGAAAAATGAAAACAATAAACAGTTTTTGGGTGGTAACACATTACATGACATTGTAAATGCAATCACCTGAAATCTTGTTCGTAACACATTATATTACTTATGGTACTTACTGGTACCACTAAAACATATATTACTGTCACACCCAACATTGTTTGTGCATACTTTTTAAACCATGTTACCTGACTCGCTATTCTCATAGATTTATGACTTAATTCTTGAAATCTACATTTTTTTTCTTTAACATGGCCCTAATCCTTCACTTATAGTAGTTCAACCAGTGAAGCTTGAGGAAAAAAGCACTATTGTTAACTTAAGATCAAGGAGGGAAAAAGGCTACATGGAGCATGCTGGCAATTTCTAGTCAAGAAAAATAGAGCAGATTCCATTAAAGATGGCATTTTAAATACTTAAAACTGGCTTTGAATACAGAACACTTAATTGTATCCTGTTATCTTAATTGCTACTGCAAGGTTGTTTTGTTAAGCAGGGGAGAAGCAGTGCAGCAGGTGGTCATCACTTCAGAAAAAAAAAAGTTGGGGGTATTTTCATATCAAAATACCTCTCTTTTTGCTTGAAAGATACTTTTGAGGTTGAATCATTATGAATCCTGGAGCTGTTATGTAAATGAATCCAATTTGACCATTAGCATGTGTGTAGTTAGCAGAATAATATTATTGTGGATATCTGCTGGTAAAACTGCAAAAACAAACCCTCACATTCAGAACATTACAGAAGATAAAATAAAGCCGCTTTAACTTCAGTTTCATCGTGACTGTAAGAAGAGGACAGACCACGTTTAAAAAAGTTTGGTCAATATGTGTCAGATAATCCTGACCAACCGGACCTTTCTTCTTAGAAATAAAGATTTGATTTTGCACTGTTAAAACTGCTGTGAATCAAATCATGCCAACACTCTCATAATCCATCCATAAAAAAGTATCACATGATGATATGTGAAAGCAAACTGCATGAGAGAGGGGAAAGATAACAGACTGTCCAAGTGTCAGGGATTTGTCAGCATTTAAACAGACAGGCCCTGCTTTCTCTCACTCTGTTTCTCACTGTCTCCCTCCCAATCTGTCTCTCTCTCCACACACACACATGGCACATCACCGCCAAACAATTTTCCAACTGACTGCACGTGCGCATGTGCTTATGTGTGCACGTGTGTTTGTGTATGTTGGATCTGTGCTTTGTGTGTGGAGATCAGAGAAAGACCTTTTGCTCTGCCTCGGCTGCCCTGTGACTGGCAACCTCAGATTAGTATGATTTATTTGACACTGGTAAACAATGCAGTAAATACATAAGGCTGTTCAATCAATCAGCATCATGGTACCCTAACCTGGCCTACTAAAGCTGTAGTGTGTGTGTGTGTGTGTGTGTGAGAGAGAGAGAGAGAGAGAGAGAGAGAGAGAGAGAGAGAGAGAGAGAGAGAGAGAGAGAGAGAGACTGACTTGCGTTATCTTCAGCAACACAAACCAAACTTAGCACCAGTTCATTGGGCACGACCTGTGTCATGTAAGGTTCAGGTTCGAATTAGGCAAGTAGTTGTGGAACCAACTTTCCTTACAAGTCAATCAATTCAAGTCCCAAGTCAAGACAGGCAAGTCCCGGGTTGAGTCCCAAGGCAAGGCTTACATGTCCTAAGCCTAATCTTTGAGTTTCGAGTCCTAGACAAGTCATAATACACTATTCAGCAAATGCAATGCAATTTTAACAACAGGGTAATGAAACAAATTTACAAATATCCTTAATGCTTCTAAAAATGTATATTTATTTGTCAAAACATGTTTGTTAAAACAAGTGCGGCCAAACTTAATCAGTAAAAAAGTTGTGCTGACATTGGACTTTAATAGCATTAAGCACCATTAACCACAATAGAGTTAATTTTGTATTTTTCTCTGTCTTGTTGTAAACTTATCTTATGATGGAAAAATATCTAAAACTTTCTCTCCCCAAATTTGTTGGACATTTTCTTAAAGACTATTATTGTTTAAAATAATCTTGTATATTGATGAATGGTTTATGTCCAAATAAAATAAAGTGATTAATGTTAACAACAACACAGCATTTTGTTCTGCTGGAAGGTGTTTAGTGCATCTGCTGACACGAGGAGGGCTTGAGACACGTATTTGTACACAGTTCAAGAGACAGAAGAATGAAGGATGAAGTAAAGATAATATTTAATACAGAATATGTGTACAAATTAACAGATGATTTGCGCTGATTAAGATTTAAGAGAAGTCTTTGGCGCTTGGACACCAGAGGGAGATATTTTGTGATCGAGGGATATCTGAGCAGCAGCAAGATAATCCCCCCATGGAGTCCAGACACTGGTGGTGGTGGTGGTGGCTGCTGGCTGAGCCTGATGGCTGATGAGGCAGATGAGGCTGATGAATCCGTAAAGACTGGGTGGTGATGGGGAGGTGGAGGACATGCACGACTGCAGCAAAAATGAACCACATTTAAAATGAGGAGAAAAAAAATGCGATAAAACATGTAATTGTCATTTTGAGACAATTTTATGCTACTAATATAATGATAAAATAATATGGCGTTATATTTGTGTCAAATGTCGCGAGAGCGGATAACACATCTGCACGCGTGCAGATCTCTCTCTCATGTAAATTATTTCGTGTCACGCGCGCAGATTTCAACTGCCGCGCGCACTTATTTGATCTTTGCGCACATATTCAGCAACAGAGTGAAGCAGAGGCAGGTGCGAGCGAGTAAAAACCAGCAGCGACACACACAACAACACTGTGCAGCTGCTTTGCGCGCGCTGGCTCGCTCCTGCTCTTGTTCTCTCTCTCCCCTGTGCTTGCTCGCGGTGGAGTTCTGCTCGCTCGAAGCAAGGACTTTTGACACTTTGGGGGCGGAGACCAAGGCTGACCCCGGCCCTCTTATGATTGGTCATTTTCCAGCCCCCACGTTGGTGCCTTTTCGGTTTTCTGCTGATGACAGCTTCCGTCACAGACAGGAAGCTCAGTGGGTTTTTTTGGTTTGTTTAGCTAACTAGCCTGGTAAGAAGCTACACGCTGACTATGAGGGAGAAAAAAACACACATGGAACTTGCTATGGGTTGGGGAACTGCAATAGGCTACATACTTCCATGGGAAATACGGGCTAGAGTGATGCACCATCAAAGTGATTTATTAGTTCTCATCTATTAAAGGTAGAGTCTGGAGTTTTGTTCGTTGCAGTTTGTAAACAAAACATTCAAACTGGGCCCCTCTTCTCTGGCTCAACTGTGTAGCATCCTGCCCCAGACAGCAGCAACAGCAGTTGTCAGGACCGTAAAGGAAAGGAATTACAGTCCGAGTGAAGCGCTGGAGCCATGGGCCGATACCCGGCCGTCACCGGCAACGGGAGCCTCCAGCGTTTTGTTGCAACGGGCAGGAGGGCCGTTGTGGTGAGCTGGGAAGCGGGTGTTAGCGGCGGATGCTAACCGCTACCGCTAGCCGAAGTTAGCATCGAGCTAGCTCACCACAACGGCCCTCATACTTGTTACCAGTCGAGGCTTTAGTTGTCGGTGACGGCCGGGTATCCGCCCGCGGCTCAAGCGCTTCACTCGGACTGTATTTCTTTTACTTTGCGGTTCTGCTGCTGTGAGAGAGACGTGCTAGCACTCGCTAACATCCGGGACAGCTAGTGGGGCTAGTAGCCCTCCTGCTCTGCTGCACGTAGCTTCACCTGAGCTCTGTCATCAACACATTAATACTGATAATAGTAATAATAATAATCAATTTAAAAGTCCATTCTCATTGAGGCGAATATCCGCGCGGATTATTTTCGCGGAAAAATATAAAAGTTGATTTCATGGGTTCTTATGGAAGTTTGCACACCGGGGCGGAACTTTCGTGCGGTGAAAACTGTTTCCGCCCAGACTTTGACCCCCCGCGGAATTCACCGGCGGAACTACACAGCTGGGCCAATGAAATTGTTTGTTTATAGTCGCGCAGACCGGGAGAGTCCGAAATCCAGTCAGGCAGGACAGTATGGGATAAAGGTTGATAATTTCACAGCACCACGTCCTTTTTGATAAAAAACGGGATGATTTTATGAACAATGAATTAAAGGACAACGTCTGGCAGTCCATTGTCCAGCTTGGTGGCTTATTATTACTATTATCAGTATTAATGTGTTGATGACAGAGCTCAGGTCTGTCCCGGATGTTAGCGAGTGCTAGCACATCTCTCTCACAGCAGCAGAACCGCAAAGTAAAAGAAATACAGTCCGAGTGAAGCGCTTGAGCCGCGGGCGGATACCCGGCCGTCACCGACAACTAAAGCCTCGACTGGTAACAAGTATGAGGGCCGTTGTGGTGAGCTAGCTCGATGCTAACTTCGGCTAGCGGTAGCGGTTAGCATCCGCCGCTAACACCCGCTTCCCAGCTCACCACAACGGCCCTCCTGCCCGTTGCAACAAAACGCTGGAGGCTCCCGTTGCCGGTGACGGCCGGGTATCGGCCCATGGCTCCAGCGCTTCACTCGGACTGTAATTCCTTTCCTTTACGGTCCTGACAACTGCTGTTGCTGCTGTCTGGGGCAGGATGCTACACAGTTGAGCCAGAGAAGAGGGGCCCAGTTTGAATGTTTTGTTTACAAACTGCAACGAACAAAACTCCAGACTCTACCTTTAATAGATGAGAACTAATAAATCACTTTGATGGTGCATCACTCTAGCCCGTATTTCCCATGGAAGTATGTAGCCTATTGCAGTTCCCCAACCCATAGCAAGTTCCATGTGTGTTTTTCTCCCTCATAGTCAGCGTGTAGCTTCTTACCAGGCTAGTTAGCTAAACAAACCAAAAAAACCCACTGAGCTTCCTGTCTGTGACGGAAGCTGTCATCAGCAGAAAACCGAAAAGGCACCAACGTGGGGGGCTGGAAAATGACCAATCATAAGAGGGCCGGGGTCAGCCTTGGTCTCCGCCCCCAAAGTGTCAAAAGTCCTTGCTTCGAGCGAGCAGAACTCCACCGCGAGCGAGCACAGGGGAGAGAGAGAACGAGAGCAGGAGCGAGCCAGCGCGCGCAAAGCAGCTGCACAGTGTTGTGTGTGTGTCGCTGCTGGTTTTTACTCACTCGCACCTGCCTCTGCTTCACTCTGTTGCTGAATATGTGCGCGAAGATCAAACAAGTGCGCGCAGCAGTCGAAATATGCGCGCGTGACACGAAATAATTTACACGAGAGAGATCTGCANGGAGAGAGAGAACGAGAGCAGGAGCGAGCCAGCGCGCGCAAAGCAGCTGCACAGTGTTGTGTGTGTGTCGCTGCTGGTTTTTACTCACTCGCACCTGCCTCTGCTTCACTCTGTTGCTGAATATGTGCGCGAAGATCAAACAAGTGCGCGCAGCAGTCGAAATATGCGCGCGTGACACGAAATAATTTACACGAGAGAGATCTGCACGCATGCAGATGTGTTATCCGCTCGCGCGACATATGACACAAATATAACGCCATAAAATAATAGCATAATAATGCAAGCACACCCTTTCAAATGGCAATTAACTGTTCATTCTCAAGAATATTCAGACATTGAAATTAGCATATGAAAAACAAAAAAATAATGAACACCTACTATTATACAAGCAAGTATATATAAAATAATGGTATCTTTATAGGAGAAGCCCAAAATCATTTGACGTTTGAGACTTAATACAAAGTTTGGTTAACAAAAACAAAACCAAGCGATGCCTCTTGAGACTATAGACAAGCTTAGCCAACACCGCAGTTGCCTCCATAATCAAGCCAGTGTGCTTCCGGGAATGAATGGCCTGGGAGCCGGCGGTTTGCTGGTGGATTAATGGAGTGGAGGATAAAGTTGCTGGAGGGTAAAATTACAAGCAACAGACTTTATAACTCTTTACAGCCTTTACAGAAGCATTCAGTGCAGTGTGTGTAGTGAGTGAGGAGGAGAGAGACGGTGGGTCTGTCCTCGGGACAGGCAGGTGTGTTGGACGCCAGGTTAGCAGGAAACCATAAATGTAACAGTGAATGTTCAGTGTGAGCTACAGTTTGTCAGGACAGCCAGACCAGTGAAGCTATTTTGGGGACATGTAGAGAAATCGAGTAATGTGTTGATTTGCGTCATCTGATTGGCCTTCAAACTGTTTGGAACAAATATCTGTAGGTGGTGAAGCGTCACTGCTGAATGATCAGCCTTAATGGCACACTTTTGAAAATCACACTTTTTCATGTTTGGGCTTGGGGAAATGTATCAAGTATTCTTAAGTCAAAAGGCTCTGGTGCAAGTAGTGAAGTCACAAGTCATTAGTATTACAATAACGTATCACTGGGATTGCTGATGATGAAGTAAAACTTCTTGCAGCAACCTCTATACGGCACTATCACATCGAAAACACAAGATGAAGGAGCCATCCCACCGAGGACACCACCTGTTTGAACTGCTGCCCTCAGGCAGGAGATACAGGACAATTAAAACAAGGACAAACCAGTTAAAAAACAGCTTTTATCCAAAAGCAATAACTGCACCTAATGAATTCATGAAGGCTTAACTGTGAAAAATATGCTTGAATGCAATATTACGGATCTGTGCAGTAGGTGGAATGCCCTGTGTGTGTGATTTGTTTTTAATAATGTTTCGTGTTTTACTCTTTACTATATAGTATGTTATTGTTTTTATAACCTATTTCTTACTTATACTTGCTCTGGGGGTTGCATTCAATTTTGTTGTACATGTACCATGACAATAAAGACATTCTATTCTATTCTATTCTATTCTATTCTGGGGCCAACACCTTGATGGCATCAGATTTCATCTTACATTCTCAAGTTTCATTCAGTATTCTTAAATTTAATTTTATTTACTCAAGGTTCCACATATTCAGGACATATTCAGTTTCATTCCATATATTAAAATGTTCCTGTTTTTATTTAATTTATTCCTACTTCACATTATATATAATACAATTTTTATTCAAACTTTAAATTAGTCATGCTTTTGTCTGTTCTGTGATCAGCCACCTGTTAATGCAATCTTATCTGACAAAAATTATTATTATAATTTTTAATCGTCACAGTAACACTCTGTCCACGACAAATTAACCTATCAAGCCGGAAACAATGACTCACAGTCGACCATTATCCAAAGCATTTGTTTGAGTTACAGCTTGCCTCATTCTGAGTGAAACGCTTGAAATTTATGGCCCTCTAACAACTTTGAAAATACAAGCCAGCTGAGCATTTGACAGGACCAGACAGAGTTGTTAAAAAGACTGGGGGGAAAAAAACAATAGTGTTCACAAAGAATGAGATGTGGAAGAGAAACGACATGTTGGCTTAACAAACCGTCGAGCCCATTTTTGGGGAATGACTGTAGGTTAATAGCAGTTTTGCAAATGCTGCAGCAGCACCACACTGTCACTACGGCTATAAGGACATGAATAATGCACAAAGTGGATTAGAATGACATAAAGTATTTGCTCAATGATTATTTGCTGCATACTGTAGTGTGATTTTCTCATTACCAGGATCCTCTTTTTATCACAATAGTTCAACAGTCATATTAAGGTAATGGATATAAAGAAAGCAGGAAGAATAATGTACTGTGTTATGCTGGCACCACTGTAAATTTAATAAACCGCTGGCACGAAGACAATTTGCTTGTGTAGGATGAGCTGTTGAATTGAAAAAGAAATTAAAGTGTCATCTAATTGCTTTAACCTGGTATATTAACATAAGCAGCGTAAACAACATATATAATAATTGTACTAAATGTAAAAAGAAAAACGTAAGTAACATAAATAAGAAGCTGAAATCAGAAACCATATTTTATCAGACTCACGTTTCAGCTCCTGTCACACCTGGGGATTGCTAATTAAAAATCAATGCTTTAATGCAGCTTCATCAGCACACTCCATTTCACAGGCCACGTGCAGGTAGTTTGCTTCAATTTTTAATTACACCTTGCATGCTAATATGGAATATAAACCAAACATTTACCAGTGGGGACACCTTTTCATTTCACGCTGGGATGCTCTCTTGTGTTTATGAAACAAGTGAGTGTGTCTGCCAGTGCATTAAACAAGGATGATGTGTGTCTCCTTACCATCAGTGCTTAATTAGCTATTTACAAAATCTGCAAAAAATGTGCTAACTGACGATGCTGCTGGCAAATGACTGAGAGCCAATTCATCAAACTCAAACAAGATTGGCATTGTGTAAAAGTAGTGGGACAGTACATTTGTTTATTTTACTCCTTTTTTTTCAACTTTGAGTCAAACTAACCCCGTCTTTACACTGAAATGAACAGGTTAAAGTAATCCAGCCCACAATCCCAAGGAAATCTTGGGGGTTAAGAGTGAGGGCAAAATGTGGCATACACTTTACATCCAATGCTAATGCAAAACAAAGCATGCCTGTTTTGTATCAAATCAAATTGTAATGGTGTGGGGTTCAGGGTGGTAAATGGAGACTGCAGCGTAAAGGCCAAAACATCCCACGTGTAAATATATATTAATAATCACAGCCCCTGGAATTAAATGCATTTGTCCCCCACTCGCTGCTTGTACATACCAGCTCCTGTAGCAGCTCTTCCTCTCTGCTCCTGTGGCAGCTCGACTCCTCTCCCCACCGGGAAATGCCCATTGGTCCGACGTCCCATTGTTCCGACCATATTAAACCCATTGTTTTGAAGTCCCATAGTTCCGAAATCATCATGATGCCCTATGGTTAAGGTCTGGTTAGGTTTAGGCACAAAAACCTCTTGGTTAGGGTCAGGAAAAGATCATGGTGTGGGTTAAAATGAAAAAGAAAGTGACAAACACATAAGCCGTGAGCCTGTTTCGCCTCAAGCCTTTCCCAGGTGACCCAGAGCCGGTCGCGGCGCACCATCAAGGCAGAAATACACCCACCGGGAGCCGTTCAGCACCGCGGACCCTCGGACTAATGGGATGTCGGACCAATGGGCTGTTGGACCAATGACATGGACCCTCCCCACCATGGATGCATAAAGAGAGCTCTGTCGCTGTTGCTATCTCGCGTGTGACAAAGACGGGATGATGAGAGACTTGTTGTTGAGGTTGAGAAATATCCCGAACCAAATGACCCACAATCCCGTCATTATAAAGACAATGGCCAAAAAGATCATGCCTGGTGAGTCATAGCTCTGATGACTGGCTCTTCAGGTGAGAAATGAACTTGAATTAGGGGCTCTTCACACATGATTTGAAGCTAACGCAGAAGTACAAGAGGTACAGATTTATCAATAAAAGTAACAATAACTTTGTGTGGTCATCTGTCAATGAGCTGCAGTGCCACATGCCAGTGTGTGCTAGGGGTTTCACTTGTTGTGCATCACAGGACGTGTTGTACCGTGGCCATGCTGGTGTGTTTTCACCTTAAGACTGCACTTTATATCCAGTCATAGACCTGCAATTAATGTTGCCCCTTTCCCCTTAACCTAATGTTAACATAGATACCAAAGGCAGGTAAAGTAGAAAGAAGTAATATTAAAAAAACCTTGCCTTGATATAATGTGTATGATCATATTGTAAAAGCAAGTTGTAGATTTATTGTTTTTGAGCTCTGCTACAGAAATACACATGACTGTGCTGCACAAATGAACAAAATAGGGCTATTCATAGTATCACTGTATGTACAATCACAGTATAAGTGACTGGAAAAACAGTGCCTGCAAAAATCAAACTGCATGTTATGATCAGGTATTTTATCATCCCCGTGTGGTGACTTGTCTTTGATGGCCTGATCCACCATAATCACAAACCATAAAACCAAACTGAGACACTTGAGCATCCTGCCATCACGTGTATAACAGGGTCTACACAATCACAACAAATAACACACTCACGTATCCACATGACACCTGAAACATTCTCACCTTTATCCACAGTATCTGACCTCTTGGTGCTTGATAGTTAAACTGCCATCAGTATGAATAACTGCTTTTATCAATTTAGCTTACATTGAGGTACCCCTTATAATATGAAGGCTTGTGTTGGCCCTAGTTTTAATAACAGCCATAGGCAGCACCTCTACACGATAAAAAGTTACATGAGCTTCTGGCTGGTGCCAAAAATCTTAAGCCTGTGTAAAAACAATGCATCTGCTGATTCAGCTTTGACCTTAAAATTTTATCATGGGTTCTCCAGCTGACTGCATCATCAACACAGTTGATATTTATAAGAGCTGACCTGAGTGATAGATTGGCTGCGGATGATAACTGGCCGGCGTTCACTCACTGCTCTGGGATCAAACACCATCTCCTGCATCTTCTTGATGTTTTGAATCATATTGCAGAAACATATTTTCAAGGAGATAATATGATGCATCCAAGAGTGGCAGTTTCATGAGAGAATTCGATAACATGAGTTCCCTGGCTGGATGGTGATACAGCCGTTGGTAAACAGTGTGAGTAAGTCCAAAGATCTGAAACAACCCTGGGGAGCCCTCATGCTGACTGACCTTGGTACTGACAGACAATTGTTAATACCGTATGCCACTGGATCAAGCATCTGCTGTGGTTACTGAATGGAAATAGGGGGCTGCACAGTGTTAAATACTAAAATCAACAAAGAAAGGAATTAACACAGTCTTTGTGATGCTTTGAGACCAAATGCATCATCTGTGCTTCTGAAAGCAGTGGCATAATGACTTAACCTCTATTTTACCACAATCCTTGTTAAGGCCTTTTCTTAGAGAAGAGCCTTTAACGCCACAATCTTGTTAAACATTATGTCAATATAGGGAGTTAAGGAACCGCATGCTGGCATACTTTGGTTTCTCTTTTTACAGTTAATGTTACTAATTATATGATGTGCATAGACTAACATTTGCAGAGGTTACATTTTGATTATAAGGAACAAAACTACAGAACCCATTTTTATTCAGATATCCTAAGTGGGTCTTGTACGTTAGCTCTATGCAGAGTCTGCGCTGTAGCCTACGCACGCAGCCTACGCCATTGTGAGCATTCATACTTTTGCGGTGGTGTGTCTGTGTCACTCTGCAGTTACACCTCCAAACACTAGTCAGCGGTGGAGGTTTCTGTGAAGTGCTGTAAAATTTAGTTGATTCAAAACACATATTAAATGTGGCTTAGTAGCAACAATTTCAAACACACATTGGCTTCACTATAACTCGCAGCATTCACAGACAAACACTTGTCTTTATCTGGACACATTTTTCCCACAAACACAACATGCTAACATTATTAGCACAAGCCTATGGCATTTTACATTGTATAAATTAGCCTAGCAGTTAGCAGACTTTTCCTCTACTCATATGAAACCAAGAACAACAGCAACATTTAACAAAGGTAACGCTACTATTCAGCTCCATTATAGCTCACAAGGTTCACTGACAAAACAACTGTCTTATACTAAACACATTTACCAAACAAATACAATATGCTAACGTTATTAGCACAAGCCTTTGGCATTTTACATTGTATAAATTAGCCTAGCGACTAGCGGAGATTTCCCTTGCTCATATGAAGCCAGGATAAATCCTGAAGTGTAAATCCCTGAAGGATACATTTTAGTGTTTCTTATCTTTGAAATGAAAGTAAATAAAAGAGGTCAGCGTCACCACAAAGTGTGGTTACATTTCTGGGGAGGTGCACGTCAGGCTAAGGCGTAGGGTACAGCATAGGCTCTACGTCAACGCAGTATCTACACCAAAGGTACAGCGTCGATTCGAGTCCCACATTAAGGTGCGAGTTCAATGGACCCCTTTGAAAATAGCCATACCATTTGTTAGCATAGCTTTCTGACAAGCTATGCCAATATGGTTGGTCCCAGTGGATACCTTAGGTCATGTAGTGTTTAGCTTAAAAATTAGGACTCCAAAGCCAGAGCCACAAGACAGTAATATTGGCCTCCAATTATTTTCACCAAGGAGGCCAGGAGGGATTGGCGGGGCAGCAGCTTGATAAAACTACTAAAATTAAGTTGTAACAGTGTTACATTGATAAAGACTGTTAAATGACTCCACTTAACCCAGACAACACTACAAGATTTTCAGCAACTACCGCAAATATAGTTAGTTTAAAATGAACGAGCTTTGCTTTGGTTAAACTGTGTTATTTAGATATAACTATTGCAGCCCTCGTGGGTATTTATGTGTTATGCAGTATAACATTTTAATTTAGTTGAGCAGCTTAAACAGATAAAAAGATAAGCTGTCATTTATTATTTGACCTTATGCACACAACAAATGTATTTGGTTTTATGAAATTCCCTGAAATATTTTAAATGTATTATTTTCAAGACATGCAGTGCCTACAATTATGTATTATTCACTTCTGTGTAAAACTGAGGACAAGTTAAAAAAAAAAAGTGACTTACTAAGACCTTTAAAAAGAATGAGGTTTTCCGATCAATAAACTCTTGGCAAACAGAGAAGCCACATTCATTAAGGCCTTTATAAAACACATATTTCTTCATGGGGGACTTCAAGGTCCTCCATTAAATTTGATTAATTAATTAACCTTGTGCTAGTTTCAAATGACCTGCCTGAGATGAACACAGTGATAATGATAACCCATTCACTTAAAGGAAAGAAACAAACCGTGCCTTAAGAGGGCTGCTGGCAACACCTGAAGGAACAGTTTGAAGCTTGAGGCAGAGGTGAGGAAAGCACTTGCATTCATGAGAAGATGTGGTGTACAATTTATTTTAGACATTTTGCAAAAAAGAATGCTTCCAATTTTACATAAATACTCTTATCAACTGAATTACATGGGTATTTTTCAGTAAAGAAAAAATGTTTACATGCTTTCGGCAGGCAAGTAAGTGATTTAAGAAGATGGAAAGATAACTTATTTGGTGATTTGTTTCTTTCAAAACAGACCCATGGATCAATAACCCATCAAATGGGAATCCATTGACCTTTGGCATGTAGTCCTGAACTGATAAAATCCAAAATGTGTATGAGGAAATCCATTGCCTACAGGTTGCATATGGTGAAAACAATCTGCAAACTCATCTGTAAATCTGTAAACATTCATCTTCAGAACTTTTCATGTGATCTATCACTATTCACATAGTGTTGGTAGTTTATTATCTCTCTGACCATACCATTACATCCTTTTATAAATTCATACATTGTTCGTAATTCATCAAAAGTTAGTGTTAAATATTTCAAAATCTATGGTTAAAATTGCTCGACCAGACATGTTTTAAAACATATGAAAATACTCTAAAGCCCAAAACACACCGGCGGCGTTATTGTATGGGGTGCTGTTTGTAAAGTGGCTCACGCTGAAAATAACACCAACATTTTGCCACATTTAGCTTCAAACAATGTTTAAAAAAGTGTCGTGAATTTTTTAACATCACCTTTTACCACATTTACAGCAATATTTGTTAACTTAGAAATATATTAAATAGTTAAATATAAATATTAAATGTGGCACGTAAATGTTAAATGTTAAATCTAAATGCTAAATCTAAATCTAAATGTTGAATCTAAATATTAAATCTAAATCTAAATCAAAATGTTAAATCTAAATGCTAAATCTAAATGTTAAATCTAAATGCTAAATCTAAATGTTAAATGTTAAATCCAAATGTTCTGGGTGAAACTAAATATTTAGCTAATATGCAAATTCACACTGCCAGTCACCGGAAGTATCAAAATAAAAGCTCAAGATGGTTAGACTGTGTTTATAGAATCAAATAACGAATTAAAACCAACTTATCGGGGGAAATGAACACTTGAACATACATTAGCGTGATAATAACTACCTAAAATAACAAAACACTTGTTTGGAGAAATTTTATTTGACGTGTACTTTGAGTTGTTAGTGTCCCTTCGGAGGGAATCGCCTTGTTGTTAACAAATACTTCCGGGTAGAAAACCAGCAGAGTTTAGCTACATATATATATGAATATCTCACATTTTTCACGTCACTATATCACCATTTAGACTAATCTGATGTTGGTAAAGTCTACACAATGATTGAACAAACATTACTATTTCTGTGTGCACATTTTGTAAATGACATGGTTTTCGTAGATTAGCGGGGCTAACCGTTAGCTGTTAGCCCCGTTAGCGGTGTCTGTAATGACTCATTAACTCTAAACGGTCCATGAATTTTTTTTTTTTTTCCAGCGGATGTCTTAGTTACAACATGATTGAGCTAGCAAAACAGTTTTGTGTTACTATGTGTGGTATTTATTCAGTTTTGGGAAATCACGATGTCTAGAAAGCAGGGTCAGCAGAAGCAAAGCTAACTTAACATCAGGACGTCATCTGTTAAAAGCCTCCCGTTGTCGGATACGACATGAAACTGCTCCATTTAGCTCAATCATGTTGTAACTAAGACATCTGCTGGAAAAAAAAAAAAAATTCACTGACCGTTTAGAGTTAACGAGTCATTACAGACACCGCTAATGGGGCTAACAGCTAACGGTTAGCCCAGCTAATCTACGATAACCATGTTATTTACAAAACGTGCACACAGAAATAGTAATGTTTGTTCAATCATTGTGTTTGTAGACTTTACAAACACCAGATTAGTCTAAACGGTGATATAGTGA
>NC_065506.1:19213200-19234406 GCF_006386435.1 Epinephelus moara | reverse complement strand
CATTTAGATTTAGATTTAATATTTAGATTTAACATTTAACATTTAGGTGCCACATTTAATATTTACATTTAACTATTTAATATATTTCTAAGTTAACAAATATTGCTGTAAATGTGGTAAAAGGTGACATTAAAAAAACACTTTTTTAAACACTGTTTGAAGCTAAATGTGGCAAAATGTTGATGTTATTTTCAGCGTGAGCCACTTTACAAACGGCACCCCATATTATTGATGCGACTCAAGTGCCACCCCCAACACACACAGATAGTATCACGCTGCAGAGCGTCAATCAGAATTCAGTTGTACACTCCACTCTGCTAGGTGGCAGTAATGTGACTAGCTGGTTGCCAGCCGCCAACTGGAACAAAAGACGAGGAAGAAGACGCACGAAGAGAAGGAAAATACACAACGCAGGACGACGGCCAGACAACGGCGGTACCAATTAGAGTTGCTTATTATCATATGACGATAGATGGCACCAAAGTTCTTCACCTCTGCTCTTCAACAGTGCTGCTACTACGGGAGCTGGGAAGTACAAAATAGGCGTTTCTCTGAAAAAGAAGCACTTCTTGAAGGGCATGACGCTGGAAAATAGGACAATAGTGTGCCCCGACGCGTGCTACGGCGCGTCACATCGCCACCAGTGTGTGTTTGTAAATAGAGAATAATGGGGGCATCTGTTTTGACGCGAGTCGTACGCCACTGGTGTGTTTTGGCCTTTATTTAAATGATAATTTGTGTCTATTGTGTATATTAATTATATATATTTTTTTTAAATCCAGTTACCCCATAAAAAATCTCAAAAATAAATCCACTCCTTCCCCCTGATTGAAAAATCTTGAATCTATGAATATATAAAACTCTTTCCCTTTTAAAAGTTAAACTGTTTGACACAGGATGTCTCTTACTTCACTGAGTCCAGTCCAGTGTGTGTGAGCTGGACACGTCAAGTTCTCAGCACAATTATGTAAGTTGCACATTGGACCATGACTGGCTCCCACACTACTTGTGATGTGACAAAACCCTGCTTGCCAGACACTCAGGTTAGATAGTAGATGACTGTGCAGATATATCTCTGCACCCTGCATTTTGGAGCTCAAACATCCAAGTAAAAATAATAATAAGCAAATACATCTTTGAGTGGAGGGAGACTTTAATGTTAAAATTTAAATACCACCGGATTTAGCACTGGCAAATTCTAGTTTGAAAACAAACTACAGTATATATGGTCTGAATTCTCCTTATTTGAAATTTTCAGTAGTTAATGTCAAGTTATGTAATTTCAAAAACTAAAATGTTGCCTCTAAAATTGAAATCTTTATGGCCCTTATTTGTTTGCATAGAAACACCACGGGCCAAACTATGGTAGCATTTAAAATCAAGTGCATAGATGTAGAATGCTTGGTTAGGCAACCTGACCTTGCTATAGAGCCAAGTGGGTTGGATGATACAGATTTATCAAGGATTTTTTTTTTCATGATAAGAATAGGATTTTCAATGTGCTTTAAAATCCATGGGTCAAACAAGGGAGGAGTTCAGCAAAATGACCAATCAGACTCAAATCATATTTTCAAAACACACCATATGTGAGTTTGTTTAAGCCATAGAAGAGCATGCGCATGCATGTGCCATATTCTACATCCAGTTCCCGTGCAAACAAACACAAAAAGTGGACAATGAACTGTTATTCTGTCTGTAAATGAAAATGCTGTTACATTGTCTGCTCTGCTGTAGAAAGTTCATGTGGTAGCCTGCTTCATCCCTGACACCATGACCTATACAAGTTAACAAAACATGCTCCCCACAGTTAACCTTCAAAAGGTTAAAAATTATGTTACTGTCCTTTCACTTAATGTTACTGTCCTTTATTCCCTTGTGTTTTTCGCATATAAAGTTCCTTCTGTGCCACTGTCCTTGTTGTTTTCTCTCATGCTTTTCCATGAGACATGTTAAGCTGCTCTTCGTGTACCAAGGCCAAGCAGACCCTGGACAGTATCTCCAGTATCCAAGCGTAGTATAGTGTCATGTTTTGCTTTTAACAACCACTACATCATTTACCTGAACCCTGAGTAAGGTTCATGGACAATTTGTAGCGTTGCTCTCTTTTCAGATTTTGAAGCGGAACCATTTCAGTTGGTTACAACGGGGAGACTGTGGCTCAGGAGGTAATGTTGTCCTGTAATCACAAAGTTTGATCCCAGGCTCCTCCTGTACGCATGTCTATGTGTCCTTGAGAAAGACACTGGACCTTTAGTTGGTCCCCATAGGCGGGCCAGCACCCTGCATGCTAGCTCTGCCACCTTCGAATTGTAAAGTGCTTTGTCCAGTAAGGGCTAAGACACGTGCAGTGTCTTTAACCACCTGGAAAACATCAGATCAGGTGTTTGGTGGTACCCTTGAGCCCATTCTCTTCCAACTTTCAAGGATGTGTGGGCAGGTCGCGTTTGAGTTGCCAAGCAACCAAAACCAACACTATGTCATAGGCTACTTGCCAGAAATCTGGAGCCGAGAGTTCGGAGCTGATCTTTGTCTAGCCTTATTCTTTTGTAAGTGTGTATTAGGCCTAAAATCTTGCCCATGGGACAAATGTGAATCTCTGGGCATCCCTGAACTTAAATGATCAACTTCTTCTCCATATTTATCATTTGCTGATATTTATGGAAGAAAGGGAAGATATCTACCTGCTCTGACTGCTTGTTCCTTGTCACATGACATGCACGCTCCAAAAGTTGAATTTTGTTTATTTCAGTTTGCAGCTGTCATATCCTGAAAAACAGGCATTTGTGAACACTTGCATACCGTGACGGTGTCACTCTGACTTTTGAGGTAGCCTTCCGTGTGTCTACATTGAAAACAATGGATCTGAAGGTGCATAAAGTGTGGCAAGTGTGTGGGCCCTAAAGGTGCTATATCCTGTATATGAAGTCCATTTACCACTGAGTGGGACACAGAGCTAGATGGCGGGTGAACATTTTGGGATGAAGACAGTTGATTTGTGCCTATTTCAGTCTTTGTCTAGAATCACATTAAATGCCTATGATTATAAAAGAGCCAACACAAGCAATGATATATCACTGGATTAATCTCGTTTTAAGGAAAAAGAAAATATTGGAAGATTTGTGCATCGTCAAAATATTGCTTTGTTAAGTTTATATGGTGCTATGGTGGTATTTTAAACAACAGCACTTCATGCAGCTTTCTCTGAACTCTGCTTTCTTCATTTTCTAAAATGCATCAGCATGTGTGACAGATACCTAACTCGAAATGATCCTGGCAACAAGGGGTTGACAACACTTCTCAGCAGAAACAGCTGTGCTTGAACGATAACTGAGTCATACTATGGCAGGAAGCACAGGGCTTAAATCCTCTGACTTCCTGTCCAAGTTTGACACCTGAAGAAGGGAGAGAGGAGAGATGACATACGACCCTGTCATCTCAGCTTCATAGGGTAGAACGGCTTGTGAAACTGGGAGAAATGACGCAAAGTATCCGCTGACAGAGACACACGTACACACACACACACACACACACACAGAAACTCAACCCAACTCTACATATATGCATGTTAATCATCCACCTGCTATGTGAGGGCTTATTTTCATTTTTAGAAAGAAAAAAATAGACAGTGTACAATCCTCTTAAAATCAATCAAGCAGGAAGGACAGGCAGAACAGCTCATCCATGCAAGTGTAAATGGAGGTCATCATAGTGAAAATATATGTTGAATAGAACACAGGGAATAACCCAAACAAAGTTTTTTTATTGATTAAAATTCTCAACAGTTCATGTGAAACTATGAAACTCTACTCTTGAAATATCATGAAATTTAACTACGTTCATCATAACAAGACCAAGAGGTTATAGCCACACTAGCAGCTCCATACTTGGGACTAAATGCTAACACCAGCATACTAACATGGTTAGCCATCTACTATCTACACTTTCTAAGTTTAGCATGTTAGAATGCTAAAAACAAAGAACAGCTGAGGCTAAATGTCATTAGTTTTGCAAGTATTCAGTCATCAACCAAAAAACTGGACAAATACATTTTTGACTCAAAGATTGCTGTTAGATGAAAAGTTAAGGGATCATTAGAAGTTACCATAATTCATCCTGAGGGGGAAATACATGTCTGTACCAAATTTCATGGCAACTCAGCCAACAGCTATTGAAAAATGTCAGTCTTGACCACAGAGGTGGAACAACTAGCAGCGAGAGCCCCTAGAAACATGCAGCCAGCATGACTAAAAACACTTTTGGGTTTCGTTTGTTGTGGCAGTGATGATGATGAGTCTCATATCACATAAAATAATTCCTTTATTAAGAACATTAGCAGCTTACAAGTTGTACGTATTTTAATCGTCTTCATTTGTGGAAACCTCTTCCCTTTGTAGGTATATCATGACATCAGGTCACAAACCACTGTTGACACCTTGCAGTCAAAGACCAACATAATCATCATGATACTGTGATCACATTATGATATTGTGTCTTGATCAAGCGGCAGCCTCCAGGGCTGAAAAATGAAGCCAGCATGGAAGCGCCAAAAACTGCAGTTCTTTGAATGGCCACTTGAGGCTGGCTCCAAAAGCCAAAATCTCCATATGCTGTTTTTTTGCTATTGTCTCTCTTGGCCGTGTTGAGTAAAGTCATGCAGCACCAATTTTTGCTTCCATTGTCAGTTTAGTCATGCCGTGCCATGCTAAGCCACGCCGGAGATGGACCTGCTCAGGAGTAGGTCCAAAAGCTGGGCTGCCTGCCCTCAAGCAGTTGCAGTGACGTCTCACCAATTTTGGTGCTTCACAATAAAAGTTTATCTGGAACAAAATAACGTGTGTTATTACTGAATGAGCGGAACTTTGTTAGCGTGTGTCCTATTTTAAAGCAGAAATATACATGTTTACAGTCTGGTATCAAAAAACAGTTTTGGTCTAGAAAGCTAATTTCCCCCCTAATGACAACTGTACAGGGCTTGTATTTTCACCCATTTACATTTTATTAAGGCTTAAAATTAAGCATAATTAAGAGCAGGCCACTTTGACTGACAGGCTGTTTGCTGATAGTGTCTTCAGCTTTTCAATCAGATTCACACCTCACTTCTCCACAGCTCCAGCCACCCGCCTAAATATGGTCCCGTCTGGCTCCAAAAACACAACGTGGCGACAGCTGAAATACCAAACTTGAGGCTTTAAAATGGGAGTCCACAAACCAATGGGGGACGTCACAGCTTCATCCGATACTTTTAAAGTGTGTGGGCTTGATGTCAGAGACTTTAATTTTGCAGAACCATTGTCAGTGTACAGGGCTTGCATAACTCAATACCACTGTGTATTTTCTTTGTCTTTAACGTAGATGTGACCCAAAGATAGTTTTTACTTTTAAACTGTAATCATGGTCAACTCCAACCTTCTTGCCTTCATGGCTCGCGGTGAAACAACCCTTGCCTATGAACGCAAATCTGTCTTTTTCTTTCTTTTTTTTTTTTAGGTCAGTTCTTGTGATGTATGGCCACAGCTAGATTTACCAAGGGACTCAGAGTGTTTCGCAGTGTGTTTACTTTTCTGCTCCACAGCGCAGCCTGTGTAACTGTAACTCTGATAGCAGGTAGCACTGTTTGGGGATTTGGGACAAAGCCTCTGTAAGCACACTGTACGTGCATATTAATGTACACACCTACACACTTACAAACTCACATGGAAACATGTGCGCAGGTATGTATCGACACAGATGCATACACACACAGGAGCAGCGGTGTGTCGTGCTTGTTGGTTGTGGCAGTGATAGATGCTGCAGAGAAGAAAATCGTACAGAAAGTGTGTGTACGATGGTTCTACAACACGCACGTAAATCAAACTACAGCCGGGAGCTGGATTCTCTCTGACAACACAACGTATAGCCTTTTGCATGTATTCATACAACTCACACACATGAAATCACACAAAATAATACATCATACTGTACCAGTGTAGATGTAACCAAACAGCAAAATGTATTGTACTTAAAATATAGTTTGTGTTGTTTAATGTACTAGTTTTGTCATTTATTTGTTTCTTAACCCTGCTGTAGTGTGGGGAATATTTAAAGCTCTGAATAGTATGTATTCAATTCCACTACAAAATCCAAGTCTGTAATAATATGTTAAAAGTTTGGTTGAAACAATGGAGAAAAACACTTCTTTACACTGCGCAGTGGATCATGACTCTGTGGGGGTTTATACCTGTACTTCGGAGGAAAGTCATTATCTGGGCTGAAACCAGTGGTGTAGTACAAATTATATGCACAAACATGCGGCATGGTTACTTCTTCAAAGTAAATGTTCGAGTACACCTATGGATACATGTACGCCTGCATCAATAGTATATTATTAAAAAGTACCAGTGGGGCACATATTCATAGCATACAGTATCTACTCCTTCAGTTACATCACTCCCTCCACCACTGTTTGAAACTGTAGCAGGGTCTTGTCTTTGAGGTTAGAGCTGGAGCCATAGCTGGGGGTTACATCTATCATTTCCAGCCTAGGAAGCTGGATTTGTGTGGAGTGGATGTCCTACCGACTATGGGCAACAAATTCCACCCTGCCCCTGACTCAAAGCACTGTGGAGAAGGAAATGGCAGTATCCTCCTCAGATCTTCCTGTATATGCAGGTACTGTACGAATCTGCAGTCCACAAAAAATAAAATAGACATCTTCTTCTTTTAACCAGCACCATGTGATGTTTCAAGTAGAGGATCTTTGAGATACCTACTTAACAGAAACACTTCCTACACAGTCTCTTCATAACGCTGGCTTTGCTTTTGTACACAGAACCAAACAATGCCTGCATAATGTTGCTCTAGTGTGTGATTTTAGCGATGATGCCAGTGTTCCAAAAGCAAAAGAGGCATGACGTGTAACACGACAGTGTCTGCGTCTAATGTTACATACAACAAATGTGTCCAGCAGTGCTTTCTAAACAATAGCAATATCATCACATGGCAATCATTTACCATCCCTATTATATGGCAGTTGATCTTTTCCTCTGCAGGGAAGGCAAGGAGCTTTTGGACCTTATTATTTTCCAAATTCTCTGACCTATTCTTTAAGTTTCTGTTAGCGGTTTCTTTGCCGGAAACCAGTGGATTGCCTCCTCCAGGTTGAGAGAGAGCTACTGCCTCAAGTGGGGGAGTTCAAGTATCCCGGGGTCTTGTTCACGAGTGAGGGTAGAATGGACCGTAAGATGGACCAGCCGTTGGTGTGACCTCACTCTGGGTAGTGACCGAAAGAACGAGATCATGGATACAGGCGGCTGAAATGAGATTCCTCCATGAGGTTTCCTTAGAGACAGGGTAAGGAGCTCAGACATCCAGAGGCAGCTCGGAGTAGAGCCGCTGCTCCTTTGCGTCAAAAGGGGTCTGTTGAGGTGGTTCGGGCATCTGATCAGGATGCCTCCTCTGTGCCTCCCATTAGAGGTGTTCGGGGCACGTCCTACTAGTAGGAGGCCTTGGGGCAGATCCAGAACATGCTGGAAGAACTACATATCTCATTTGGCATGGAAACGCCTTGATGTCCCCCAGGAGGAGCTGGAGAGCATTGCTGGGGAGAGGGACATCTGGGGTGCTTTGCTTGGCCTGCTGCCCCTGCAACCTGGCCCTGGATAAGCGGATGAAAATGGATGGATGGATAGCTGCTAACTCCTGCTAGCAGCTTTTAATAAATAACATGTCGTCTTTTTACACAGACATAGATTCGGCACCATTACCTCCGCTGCTGGTTTAAAGGCAGACTCAGCTCTTTCCCCCATGTTTGTATCTTTCATACAGAATGACGAGGCAGAAAAAGAGCGCAACATCCTCACCTTAAACAGGCTGTGTAAAAGGGGCTAGACTTAAAGGATAACTTCAGTATTTTTCAACCTGGGCCCTATTTCCCCATGTGTATGTGTGCGTATGATTCATAGGTACAACTCATTCTAAAATTGGTTCAGTATTGAGGGAGGCGGATGCAGCCGGGAGCTGCGAAACGAGCTAAAATGGTAACGGGGGCAAATGCGTCCCGTATAAGTTTGCGCATTAAAAGTGTTTTTTTTTGCTACTGACCAGTTCAGATCGCCAGTGCTATCTCTGTAAATAGCATACTAAGCGTTTCCCTTACCTCTGGGCAGTGTGACATCATCTTGCGAGAGCTTTGCTCCACTGTGTCTGTAGCTCTCTCTACTTGTGGGACAGCCGTTTTCTTGAGGAAGAGGTGTTTCGGGATAGGATGTCTTCTCTTCTTCGGCTGGCAGTAGTCATCTTGGGAGAAGTGAGCACTGCAGACCTGATGGTCTGCAAGGCACAGTGTCTGGACAGGAGTGTTAGCATCCATTTGTAGCACAACTAGCCACGACTTCAGCATCTCGCCGTCCGACAAAGGCAGCCTATGAAAGCTGTACGGGGTGTTGCACGACATCCTGTTCTTGCAATTCGGATAAGCACAAACACGAACCATTGTTTTCAGTCGATGCAGAAAAAATTCTCAGCTGTACTCCGGGACAACCAGCGCCACTCGGAGTGGCGCTCTGCATGGCTCCTCTGTTTTCTACCGGCAACAAGCAAAGCTCTCGCGAGATGACGTCACAGCCCCGAGCAAATGAAGGGTAAGGGAAACGCTTGGTATGCTATTTACAGAGATAGCACTGGTGATCTGAACCGGTCAGTGGCGAATAAAGCACTTTTAATGCGCAAATTTATACGGGACGGATTTGCCCCTGTTACCATTTTAGCTCGTTTCGCGGCTCCCGGCTGCATCAATACTGAACCAGTTTTAGAACGAGTTGTACCTATGAATCATACGCACACATACACATGGGGAAATAGGGCCCAGGTTGAAAAATACCCAAGTTATCCTTTAAGAGTTTATAATTGCAATGTGTAAACTGAAAGTCTCATAACTTTTCAAACTCAAGAAGTCACGGCATTGAAATATTGAATTAACAAGGACCAACTCTGAGATAAGTTTGTCCCCATTTCAACCGCAAAATATGAGTTCATGTGCAATAATTGTCAAAAGTGTCATGACTCAAGCCCACACATACACAGTTGCCCTGTGAGTCTGAAGAGTGAGAAGATGAGCTAGTCAGGAAGTGTCAGAAACTCACACCAACGCACCAACACTTGCATGTTTGTACTTAGTGCAAAGCATTGACACAAGCGGAGTCTTTCCTCAAAACTATTTCACAGCCAACCATCAAGATAGTGGCATGCCAAGCACCTTGTTACCACTTTGTCACCACCCCACCTTTTTTCAGTGCTGGCCAACACCTCCACGTTCACTTTGCATCTCCATCTACAGAAATCTTTCAAAGACGTTCACCTTTCTGCACCTTCACATTCTCCCATGCACACACTGACTCAAATTCAACAACACTTACACACAGCACAGTCACTGAAGATACACACCCACAAATGTGACATTTGATGGTCATTCTCTATCTTGCAAACTCATGCATACATACAACACTCTCCTACACAGGGAACCATGCTGCGTGTTAAGCGGCGGGACCCAGATGGCAGCCACCTGGTGCGTGCTGATGGGCTCCTGCGATGGCTCCGGACAGGATATGGACACACACACAGATGGCGACCCACTGAGAGTGGCTGGGAGATGGACGTGCCGACTATTGATTTGCTCAGATCAATGATTCACAACCTGGTCATCTGACATTGAGGGAGTTGCACCCACTGAGCTGGCACATCGGCTTGGCACATTGGGCACACATCACTGCGTCTACGCAGGGTACAAGTCAACTAAGTTTTAACCCAGGCTGTCATATCCATAAATATGTTTAAAGCCCTGGACAAATGGATTGAAATAGCTTTTATATTGCCCTCATGTCACAGTTATGATGCTTTCTTTGATCAAATCAGTCTATGGGGTTTGCAAAAATCCCCTGCAGACATTAACAACAAATACAACCTCACTTGTATGAACCCAAATCAGAAAATTAAGTTTTAAAATATCCCCCACCTCCTATCTAAGTGTTGTGAACATTGTGGGGATGGATAAAATAGATTCAAAACGATACAACACTACAGAACATATTTAATGTTTGCTTATTATATTACCATTTGTTTTATCTGCAAGCTTAATATCTGATATCAACCCAGTACAAGGATATATTAGTTGTTGCCAGATCTTGCAGTAGTGTGTTGCTAAGACAGAGTCAGGTCTTGAACAGAGTTAAAGGTAGGTCCATACTATGCAGGGTTTTTCTGAAAAGAAAGGCTTACACAAAAATAATCCCCCTCAATCATCACTTATGACACACTAGAAGTGCGTGGCATTGTGGCAGGACTTTACAGAAAAGTAGTGATCAGGTAGTAGCAGCATGCAAGGAAGAGGAACGCTGGCTATAGTGGAAAGTGGAAATATAGTGGAAAGTCTAGTTGGCTTTCACTTGTACTTTCACTGGTGAGCACTGAAGGAGAGGATAACGATAAAAAGTGACGCAGAGTTGGTCTGTTCTCTGCTGGTAGCTGCCGGCAGTTAGCTGAGTTAGCCTGCTAAAGTATTGGCTTTTCAATCACAAAAATTGTAACATTCCTACAAAAGTAGCTTGCAGTGCAGTGTAGGGAGGAGGAGTCAAGTTTGAATCAAGCGGCAGTCTCCGACGCTGAAAAATGAAGCCAATGCAGAAGTGCCAAAAAAATGTAGTTTAATGAATGAACACTTGAGACTATAGCTCCAAAACACACTAAACCCCTGTAGACGCCCATGTTAAACATGTCCAACATGCTTACAGCCTGGTCCGAAAAGCGGTTTTGGTCTTTGGTGTACAGAGGGTGATTTTATTTTTTTTATAACTCACCTATTTACATTTTATTTATTTATTTATTTGAGTCAGATCCCCCCCTCGCACCTCAACAGCTCCACCCTCTCATCCAAATGTGGTCACTTCTTGCTCCAAAAAACAAGATGGGAATGGCCGAAATGCCAAACTCGAGGTTTCAAAATAACAGTTGACATCACAAACCAGTGGGTAACATCACGGTAGCTACATCCATTATTATATGTCTACAGTCTACGGGTTTGAATATTGTGTTTAGGAAGAGTATGCAATAAATCCTACATCCTAGTGTACCTTTAATTTACTTGTGATTTATCCGTCTGAAACCTACCCTTTTAGTGTCAGAATGGGAGATAAGTTGCTTGTGAAAAATGGGCCTGATATTTACTTTGCTGACTATGGTGCGAAAGAATCTGTCATAATCTGTGCTCACGTTCACAAAAACCTGCAGGACCTGCTGCTACAGTAGTCTCCTAAAAGGGAGGCACAGTGGCAAGCCCTATGTGACACAGATGCCGAAAATGACTCCAAAGTGTGTTGTCTCGTTTCTCAACTGTTACTGATTAGGCAATAGTTTAGTGGTTATAAAATACCTTAATCACATCTATTCAAATGCAGTGAAAAGGTGGGGGTGGATTAAGCCATTTCAGTGAGTGCTGTACAGTGGGTGGTTAAATGGTTGATCCATACATGATCTGAGATACAGTGAGCAGCCATAGGCATTAGGCCAATTAATTTCCATTCATTTTTTCTTATTGCTATTCATATGTAAACTGAATGCAGGTCAGGGCCACAGTAGCTTTACTTACCACGTCGCTGATTTGTGCTGGAGGTATCATCCTTGATGCACACACACAGACTGTCATCCATACATGCATAAAGACATCTGAACACACCTAGAACTACTTTTTTTCCAATGTTTTAAAGGATAACAGGAAATAGGAAACCCTGCTTTTAGATAACAACCTGATGGAGAAGCATAACAATATACTTATTGTACCAAACAAATAAACCACGTGTTGTAAAATCTTCAGGTTCATGACCTCTGTTGTACCCCTGTGAGGAAGCCTCTTCCTCAAACTGAGTATGCTGGAATGTTAAAGTCACAGTGGGAGAAAATGATGGGGTGGATATGTTAATTTGCTGAGGCAATTAATGCTGAACATCCCGGAAGCCATTTAAGTTTCTTGGCTTATTAATTATGCACTTTGTACATACTAAAATATCCTCCTATGCTGAAAAAATGAGCTAATTAGTACCTCCCCAAAATTAGTAATTTTTCTTCTTAAGACCTTTAAATAGGACAAGCACAGCAAATAAAGTGTGTGAAACCAAGCCAAGTTATCTTTTAACCCTGCTGTCATCCCTCGCTCATCCTTCATTGCTACATCTTACCTTCCTTTCATGGCTGTATAACCTTCTCTAAAAGCATACACAGGCATTTTAAGAGTTTATTATTAATGCGCTGGCACAATGTGCTCTTCAGACTGTCAGCGTTAATCAGCAGACTTCCGTCCCTCTGTTCAGAGGATGAAGCGAACGCATTGCACTTCCTTGTCAGGTGTTGAATTACTTTATCTCAGTGCCTATTTGCCGCCTCCAAGGTAGACCCGTTGTCACGGTTACCTTTGGAGCACCTCATTATTCATAAAGGTCATTCTGGGATGAAAAGCGAAGCTGAAGAAAGGAGGGATGAAGGAAACAGGCAGAATACTTTGCAAGACAAAAGTGCTTGTTGAGTTTAAATTGTCAGATTTCAACATCTTCTCTATTAAAGTTAGAAGAAAACTTTCCTGTCCATTCCCGTATGTCTAAACTGAAAGTTCATCTATCTATCAAAACAAATATTATGTCTCTGCTATGTGTTACTTAACAGAGAGTTTTCTAGTTTTCTACTGTACCTGAAAAAGACTAATGTAGAATTGCATCTGCACTGAAATCTGCATAAGCAATATTTTTCATGCCTCCATACCTTTCAGCAGCTCCTAACAAGAAAGTAAAGCAGCCTTTACCTGTCCAGCATGGAACAGCAGAGTTGACGTTAAGTCATTGGTGAAGAAAGTCTCAGAAGTTTTCGCAAACTAAATGAGAGGTCAGAAGTTAAGTGAATATATTGTAAGGTGCCCTGACACATTTCTGCAGTGGAATGAAACACTGCACTGTTTGTGATGGAAGTCTACAAATTTTTGCCAACATGGTGACCAGAGGAACTGTGTATATGGGCTGTTTTGCTTAAATAATACACATGGTGTAGGCGCAGACGTTTCTAGTCACCTCTCTGTCAGCTCTGCTAAACTGTGCTAAGTGTATGCGCTTTTGTCTAATTGGCAAATGTTGGCAATGCTTTTTGTGGTTGGCTTTGGACAGTGGTGGCATGTGGCTTCAAGTGACTCATCACGATGAGGTAATCGAGTCACCAGTCTGTAAACCGTCCTCTCCAGTGGACGAGTAACCATGCGGCTGTCTCATTGGGTTCAAGATGCGAGGACAGTTAAATCATTCCACAACCAGAAACCATGGATCACGAAGAAAAATGGACAAAGTAGCAGCCAACAATGTAAGAGAACGGAAAACAGGACTGAATTACACTGCACAATTAAAGAAAGTAGAGTTTGTGAGGATTGATTGATTGATTGAATGATTAGTATTTCACCCTAGTAGTGGACAACAAGATTCTACCACACTGGTGGTTGGCTCTACCTGTTCTCATGAAAAGTAATGCACCACAATGTGTATATAACCCACATAAGTATGTACCGGTAATTTGTGTGTAATTCACGTAATTGGGATAGCTGTGATCATGTAACCATTGCCTGATGGGAGTAAAGAGGGAAGAAGTATAAAGAGGGGTCTCATTTCAAAAACAATGTGTATGACCCATACTAAAAATGTACATATGGACAAAAGCCAGAAATGGTACATGACAAAAAATATTCAACAATTACTACAATCAGGCTTCCACCTCACCATCTGCACTGCCAATTTTTCATCTCCAAAATGTTCGTAATCATGGGTCAAAAAGTTTCTTCCATCAAGTCTGTTTTTATACATCACAAACATTCTGTCCTGCATGGGAAGCGGTGTACACCTCTTTCAGGCCTTGTTTTGTGCATACAATGAGACCCCAGAAGTCGAGGATGCAGATTGGGGTGGTGGATGGGTCAAACAACACAGCACCTTTCCTGCTGGAGGCCAGGGTTTGGAAAGTTGGAAGCCAAGTTAACTTTAAGTTATTTTAAGGCACTTTGTCACCATATTTCTTTTACTAAACCTAACTTATGTAACTTCACCTTAAGTACGTAATGTCATTCACTAATTTGTGGGTATCGTACAAACTGTTGTATGGATACCTGTAAGGTGGGGTGACACATGCATGGTTAACTCCATGGTTAAAAGTCCCAGTGGTTGTATGAGCACTCACGAAATCCCTCTTGTGCAATCAAATTACTTGGTTGGAACTAACTGTTGGCTAATTTCAGTGCAGTTCAATTCAATTCAGTTCAGTTCAAATTATAAAACACTATTAAGTATTGTGTGTCGCCCATGTATTCTGCAAAGTCAATGTGGTATAACGTCTGAATCTAACTTGCTCACCCAGTACATATACCAACTTCCTATTGGTTGACCCTCATATGCTGTATCTCCACCTAGCATGAGTGGGTGGTGCCCTGATAGTTGCCTCATGCTCACAGCGAACACAATGATCAAGTGGATGACTACATTTCCAGAATTTACCAGACTAAGAGCACTACCCATTGTAAACTCTGCAAAATACCCTGGAGATTTTGAAAAACGCTATATCTAAATTTGAGAGGTAGGTTTACCCTCCACTACACCCTTCAGTGGTAGTTAATATGAAGAGAACTGGTCTTGTGAAATCAGGCTGTTATGGGTTGTTTCTTCTAGGAAATGTATCCACTGGAGTCTGTCCGAACAATGATGAATCCCCAGTATCTGGGGCTTCCTCACAGATGACAATGACAAATACCCAGAGCTAGGTTCTCTTTTCCCCCCTCCATAATTCTAATCTGGGGCCCATTGTTCCAAATTTACCTCAGAAACTAGTGTGTATTTAAGAATTGGGTTAGTAGTCCATGTGGATTCTGTCCAGGTCCGCTTTAAGGCCTCGGATGAGTTGCACCTGTGTTTGACATCACAGTTTCTTACATTTAAAATACATTTTAAATATAGTCAACACTGGGAAAGAAAAGGTCAAATATCTCCTGGTAAGGCTACGAGTCTCTCACCAACATTAAAGTTGACTGGTGACTTATAGCAGTCTCAATTTAGTCGCATTTGCATGGCTCCTCAAGGAATTATAAAGTTCTCTACTTTCTTGTTTAGACAATATGGAAAAAAAGACAAGTTGGGTCTATAGTTTTGAACATGTACAGGTTTTGTGAATTATATTGTTTGGAGCAATGTCATCCACAGTACAGCCAATTATAAGGGGCACACTGAGTAAAAAAGAAATAATAAGATCCCTTTTGTTTAGCATGAGTCTATGAATGGCGTCTATCGGCACCCGAAGAAAACTTGAACAGGGGCTTTGCTATTCATTGGAGCAACAGCCCATCTGTATTCCCAAAAGCAGCCATCAAGTGTTAACATGCTATTAAGTTGTCATGCAGCAGTTTATACAGTCATTGTGCAGCAGCTCTAAATGTATTTAATTGCTCTGTGGGTGACCACCACACCTCTTGTGCCTCAAACTGTTACTGACTTTAATTTGAGTATTGACAACTGACATATTGTTTAGCTCAACGTGGGTTCATGAATCAATCGGCAGCACTGGCCGCTCTAATAACACTAACTGCTTCAAATTAAACTTTTTTTCCCAGAGTCACATTTCAGAAATAATAACTGCTTCTAACTCATGAACAAGACAGCAAAATATAAGATGAGAATGAGAGCTGAGGGGCCATCCCTAGATACCAAAACTGGCAATTGATTGTATATTAAAGAATATAGTGTGTGTGTGTGTGTGTGTGCAAGAGAGAAAAATGAAACAAAAAAGGACAAACAAAAATGAATGAATAAAACAACCTTGTATTAACATAAAATGCAGCTTTAAGTTTCCTGTAGCTCAGCGTACTGTTGTGATAGAGGTAAAACACTGACCTGTGTTAACACTGTCAGTAGTAGAAGTGTTCATAGGTGGGAAGCTGGCAGGTTGACAACTGAAATCCAGCTGTTGTTGTGGATGCTGAAAATAGATGTATATATTAAAGTTCAGATCTGAAAAACAACTAAAAAGAACTGACTTGTACACACCTGACACGATCGGTAATTTCACATCCCTCATGGAGAATCTGAGTCTTTAAATCTGATTAAAAGAACTTCATCACTAATCCAATCAAAATGTCTTTCCTGTGCTCGTGGTCCCGGTACATTTTGACACCAATCTTTTGCCCAAAGCTCACCCCTCTCCTCCGAGTACCAAAGTATATTACTTTGTGTTAACACATTTATCTCCTAAAATAAGACTTTTTGTAAGACAAGAGTTAATTTGTAAATATATTCTTTGAAACTATCATATCTACGTTATCACTACACACACACAGATGCGTTGAAATTACTGTTTCATATACAAAATAGCCTTTGAGTGATTATGTGTAAACTTACTGATGTACATACTTGCACATTATATTTTTGGGTTATTCTTAATACTTAAGTTACTGTTTATTATTTATTATTGGGACCATTATTTATATTTAAGTAGTTACAGCTTCAGCATTACTGAGTTACTAGTAAATTATTTAGTGCAGTGTTTAAGTGGAGTCATTGTGTTCCTTTGGTTATGAGCTAATTGGTTCCTACGGTTAAGACGGACAGTAGTTTGGACTCAAAAGCGGGACTCAACACAGCAGAAGTTCCAAGCAATAATCCTTTTAATGCAGAAATGGGTTCGGTATACGAGTGGGCAGTCAGGTAAGGCAGATGCATCCAAATCGTTGAGGCAGAAATTAGAGTCGAAAAACAGAACTAGATCAAAAACCACTATAAACTGACACTAGGAAAAATGCTGGGATGCTTACAGACAACTGAAGAGACGAACTGGCAGAAAACAAAGGGAAGCACACTGACTAAATAGACAAGGGAAGATGGGATGATGGGACACAGGTGACACTAATCAGGGCGGGGCAGGTAATCATACAAAGTGGGAAACACAGGAGGACGGGAAGTGAATATCTGAAATGAGAGGCAGAGGTAAATACAAAATAAAACAGGAAGTAACCAAAGATTCACAAAGACAGAAAAACATAAATAAACTCAGGGACTAGATGTTACACCGAGGGATGTCACGATACCAAAAATTCAGTAGTCGGTGCCGATACCAGTAAAATTACACGATTCTTGATACCAAAGTCGATACCACGGTATCTTTTCTTCTTTACCTATTTTTCGTTGTAAAAAATATTGATCAACAACCACAATAAACTCAATAAACTATTTAAATATTTACTATTTAAATCACGCTGACAGCGTTTGAGCCAACCACAAGAATGTGTGGAATTTCGTTGGTTTCATTTATTGTTTGCCCTGTCCCGGTGCAAAGGGCGTTTTTTTGACATCCGTGGTCCAGTTGTGGAAAAATCAAACGTTCCAGTACAATAAATCAAACCAACTGTTGTGTTTCGGGAGTAGACACAAATGCGCAGTCACGTACTGCTGAGAGTGAAATCCCTGATCGTTAGCTCACACGCAGCTTGTTCAAGCTGTTCTCTGTGTTGTTGAAATTAAACAAAATGACGTGGAACATATCTGCTTATTATGCTACTGATTTTAAGTGGGATATTTTTTTATGAACCGAATGACATTTAATGGAGTGTTGCACGTCTCAAAGGCTGGGCTCACAGGAGACCACCGGACTCTCTCCCAGGGGAGGGGCTGGGGGAGAGAGGGAGATGTCCAGAGTCCAGACAAAGCTCCGCATGGCATACGGACGGTTCAGAAGCAATTCGGAACGAGTTAAAAGCAATTAATAAACAGACAAAGTGGTGTTTAAAACTGCATGTGTGTGACTGGTTCTGAATGTGGGCTTTAGCAGGCAGCCACTCTCTCTTCTTCCTCGTCACCCCCAAGGCTATTCAAGAGAAGGCTGAGACATGGGGTCAAACATGGGGGGATTGCACATGCGCAGTAAAATCTGGTCTGCACTTCCTCAAAGGCTCAGTAGATGGCGTGAGACTGCGGAATAAGGGGGATGTGCATGCATGTAATTTTCACATCTTACTACTGGACTGTCACTGGTGGCCTGCGTTGTGGGTGAGAATGACAGAGATGCAATTCAGACAACTTCAGGCAGCCGCCGTCCAAAAGTCCAAGCAGACCGCACCAAGCGCACTCCTTGATCGCCTGAGCGGATCCTGCGCTTTTTATCTAGCGCCCCTGCTGTCACCCTCCAGCATCGCAGCTCAAGTTACACTGCGCATGTGCAATCCCCCCATGTTTGACCCCGTGTCTCAGCCTTCTCTTGAATAGCCTTGGTCACCCCCTTGCTCTGAATGTGGGCATGGACTGTAATGCTCAATGGCGTATACTGCCCCCATCAGTTCCAGAAGAGTCATAGCACCGATTCTTACACTGGTATCGGTTCTTCTGGTTTTCCAAAAAATGAGTATCGTCGGGTTTTCTTCATCATGGAATCGAAAGGTATCATGAGTATCGGTTCTCATGACATCACTAGTTACACCTACATGCCCTTGTTTTGTGGGGACAGGTATGAGTGATACCCAAGAGAGAGTGAGTGCCTCATGCTTAACAGTGAAGAGAAGTTGCTGAATGTGTTGGTTCTGTCTTGCCTTGTTGGTAAAAATTAAATGAAGAGGAACAAACAAATGTAGCCCGCTTATTACCCGCAGCCTGGAAGAACTGGGGAACACCAACAATCAAGAAAAGAGGGTTAAAATACTAAAGTGCATTTGAGTAGTAATGTGACTGCTTAGTTTAGGAAAAATAGAACAATGACCACTAAAATTGTAGTTGTGGTTTAGTTGAAATCCTTGTGTATAAAACCAGAATAATTTTGTGTGTTGCTGGATCCCATTATATGGCCATATTGTACATCCTAACTTGCCCTTGAGAGCTTCATGTTTTGTTGACTCAACATATTAACAAATATGAGTATGTACAGTATAATCTTCTGCAACCCCCCCCCCACTTTATTCTTTTTACTATACATACACTGACTCAATATGGGAGATAATGTGGAAAAAAATACTGCAATAGTGGGAAGAGTTTCAGATACAGATTGGTATTCTCACTTTCTCCTCCTGGTGCACCTATCACATCCTGCTGGGAGAAAAAAAAAAGAATTAAAGCTGGCTTCCTTTTTTGCTGTGGGAGTTTTTCTCCGCTGCCCTCTCCATGGGTCCAAAAGGTCATCGGGTCCTGTTTACTTACGTGAGGATCCATAATGCATGGTTTGTATCGTTTACTTGAGGGACTCCCTGTGCCACTCATCACTCCCTGCTCTGTATGTGACAGGGAGGCCAAAGGAGAGGAGATAACCAAGTGTCAGGTCAGTCCTTGGGATAACCATATGCATACATATAAGTGCACGTACACACACACACACACACACACACACACACACTCCCTGAGCCCACAGGAGGAGAGAAAGAGACACTTCAGGGGTAGATGTAAGAATCTCCCTCGTGTTTGGTTTCATGCTCTGAGAGCAAACTAGTTCCCTCGTGAGGATGAACTTTGACCTAATATGTAGAATATTAGTGGATGAATAGCCTCCTTCATGAGCTACTTAATTATTAATTAGACAGTCAAATGGTCTCATTTTTATTATCTATGAAGCAAATTAAAATGTAAAGTGTACACAGTAACCAACACAGGATCAGCATTCAAATGTGTTACCATTAGATACAGTGTTTAATTGCAATATAACAGGAGGGCAGAGAATGCTAAAGAGGTCAGGTGTATCTATCCAAGTGATCATATGGACAGTTCAGGGGTTGCCTCAGCGTGTAACCTAGACACGAGGTCCCAGACCCTCACTTGGATGGGATTAAATGTGTGTGTGTGTGTGTGTGTGTGTGTGTGTGTGTGTGTGTGTGTGTTGTGTGTGTGTGTGTGTGTGTGTGTGTGTGTGTGTGTGTGCATGCGTGCGTGTGTCTATGCATGCACTTGTGTCATTATGTGTGCATGCTGGCTGCATGTGTCCATGTGTCAGGGGACCATGGCACCTGCTGATGAAGAAATCAAGTCAGAGAGTCCTCCCGCGGTCACAAGCTGCCCTTCTACCCCAGGAGTCTTTCTCACCAGTCTGTCATATTGGCTGGTGGTCACCACTCAATGCCCAGAGTCTGATTAGAAATATGCTTCTCTCTGTGTTTGTCTGTCTGTGCGTCCCTGGCGAGGTCGCTCACAGTTACTCAGTTCCAGGAGTTTTCTGTCTGTTTCTTTTTCTTTGCTGTTCACTGTATACTTTTCTCTTTCCCCCCCATGGTGTGAGGGTGTTGGGGTGAAGTTAAAGTGGACGGTGTCTCAATGTGTCAGACAAAAATTGTATTTATTGCCCTACAAATCTCAGAAGTATTCATTTGAGGAGTGATTTAGAGCACAGTGTTCTGTACATTTTTTTGTTTCTCCCAACAGTGCATCCTATACAAAATCAAATTTCACAAACTACATTTGAATTGAAAATTGTTATTAAAACCATGTCGTCTGTTGTTAGTATACAGATTCATGACATTTGGAAAACCTTTTTCTCAGCTTTATTATAATGTCAAAATCAAACAAATCCATCAACACAAAAAAAAACGAGTTCATGAGCCCAATATCATCTTTTTAACAGCAGACATTTTGACTTGTTGTAGTAAGTAAAGTGCAGGTGATACTAAGAACAGATGGCTCTGTTCTATTCAAGTGTCCCAGTAAGGCATGACTGTGACAGTGAGCCAGCATACACAGTACCAAGAATACCTGAAAAGCAGGCAGCTAAATGGAATCATTTGTTTTATAATTTGTGCTCTTCCTGTCAAAGTGAAGTCAGTAATATACAGAACGCGTGACAAAGTAATCAAAGTAATCAAAGGACTCTAGCGTTAGAGTACTTTGATTACTTTTTGCAGTAACGGGTAACCTAATGTGTTAGTTTGCTGTTTGAGTAATCAAATACTTAAGTACATTTTCAAACAAGACATCAGTTACTTCCGTTACTTTTAGAACACTGGTCCTTCAGCTCCGAAACAGCAACGGCTGTCGTTTGGTTCTAATAACCTATCAGTCTGAAAGAAGCCACGGAGCTTGTGGCTCGCTACGTGGTCGGAGAAATGCTGCCGTTGTCTACAGTGGAGTCTAAATAGGTGGAGTAGGACTCGCTGACAGACATATTTCAGACTCAGGACTTGCATTACGTGTGTGATGTCATCGGGTTAT
>NC_065506.1:19203368-19212912 GCF_006386435.1 Epinephelus moara | reverse complement strand
GTCTCAGTGAAGGGCAAGTGGTCCATAACTTTAATTTTGGAGACCAAAAAAATGTAGGCTTAGCGCCCTGGGGTCCATTGCCCAATAGGAAATGTAGAATACTCAAAAGTACTTTAAAAGTGCTTGAGTTACTTTTCTCAGGACGTTGGAAGTACTTTTAAAGTAATTGAGTTACTTTACTCAGGGAGTAACGCAGTAAAGTAACTGGTTACTTTTTAAAAAAGTAACGCAGTAACATACTTTGATTGCTTTTAAAGTAACCCTTACCCAACACTGGTAATATAATTTTGATTTGTTGAAAAGATGGATAATTTCAAGGTCTATAAAGGTTTCCCACGTCATTTGCAAAATAAGATTTAATCAAAGATTGGACTACTGCAAACGCCAAAACCTATTCTGTGTCATACCTCTGTCATACTGATTCATAAATATAAGGACGAATGAATCAGTTGCTCCTTGTCATTGTGTGTAGGTGTTCTAATATTTCTACATGTCCCTGTATATCTTTTAGTTTTTTATTGTGTTGTTTGGCTGTAACTTTTTTGTATGCTGCTGTCTTGGCCAGATCAGTCCATTTACACAGTGGCATCAATAGTGCATTTGTCAAGTGTAAGATTTAGTGAAATGTGGCTACTGTCTTAGCATATGTGTAGAGTTGCATCTATGCCAGGATTCATTTACAAGGGGCCCCTGAGCAAAAACGAGCTGGGCGCCTATTACTAACCCCCTGTTCTTCCTTCTCTTTTTGTTTAGCGTATTCTATGCTTGAATACCTGGGACCAAGTTTACCCTTAAACACATTCATATAGAAAAAGCAGTGGAGCATTCGCCCATTTGGCTCAGTTGGTATTTCAGCCATGGAAACACCAATTTGCAAAACAGAGACTGATATGTACATATAATATGTTTTTGTGTTTTTTTTTTTTTTTAAAAAGACAACGGGAAAATAAAGACCCTGCACACTGACACATTTCCAGTTACTAGGTATTAGACATCTGGGGTCTCATTTATAATTATTGCCTACACACAAAACGGCAAAAGTTGTTGTCTATAAAAAACAGCATTTATGGGAGAAACTCTGATGCATGCTTATGAACATTCTGGAGACAGGAAAATCGGCAAAGCAGATGGTGAGGTGGAAGCCTGATTGTAGAAACAGTTGAATATTTTTTGGTGCACACCATTTTTGGCTTTTGTCCGTGCATACGTTTTTAGTATGGATCATACGGATTGTTTTATAAATGAGACCTCTGCTCAGGCCAAAGCTGTGTGAAACTTCACTAGGAACTTATCCGTGGTTGTCAGACTCTCTGTACAAATACTAATGAATAAGCTGTAAGTTGTCCCACCCTAATGGAGGCAACATTACAGTAACAGCTGCATCAAAATTTGAGGGAGATGTCAATTACAATCATCACCGTATGGACGTGCCCACACAGTCATGAGAAGAGCTCTAATTGGGAAAAATAACTGGAAACACCTGTGTGGGTGGACTGTTGATTTGTAGCTGTTTGACTGAACTGTTGTTTCCATATTGCCAAAGCAGTTGATAGCTGCCCCAGTTACCCTCAACACGCAATAACTAACAATTTAATCTACAACAACAGTAGATGTGAGGCAAACTATACAGTGTGACAACTCTGTTACTGAGCCAAAAAGGAATCAGCCCATATCCCTCTCCTTCTTTCTGTTTGAATCTCACTGGTTATACTGTATCAGTATGATGTACTGATGGAGAGCTGCTACACTTTGTAATTGAGAGCCATCGAGAGTTTTCTTTTATTTATAAACTTAAAAGTGCAGTGCCCGGAGAACAGGACCATGTAAGAGTTGGGGACATTATATGAAGACAGTTCAACAAAAAAGCACAGTTCTGTCCCCACCCTATGAGAACAAACGAGGCAGAGTTAAAGTAGATGGAAGAGGAAAGAGCTAGCTGCAGCTCAGAAATCATTCCTCCCAACCCTGTTTAATTACATTGTGCAGCCCGATGTGAAAAGGTGTCAGAAGAGCAGAGAAGCGAATCCTGTCCTAATGAATGGAAACAGATGGGTGAGACAGCAAGCAGGGCTACCGCCAAGAACTGGGGTGGCACAGAGGGAAAGAGGGTGCCAGGGAGAGAAAAGAGTTCCAGATCGAGATGAGGAAAATAGGACGAATCATGAACGTTTCGAGGGAAAAGAAAGATTAAACAATAAAGCCAAAGTTTCCAACTGACATAGAATTTTCCACATTTTTTGAAATTTTGTGTATTTTTTTTTTCAAAGGCAGATAAAGACACGCTGCACTGTGGCAGAGGGTGCAAATGTGTCTTCATTCAGTCCTCTAGAGGGGCGCAGTGAGAGTCACTTTCAGCCCTGTAGTTTAACCACGATGTGTGCTCCATCAAACCCAAGGGGAAGGGTGGGGTGTGGTGGTGGGCCACAAACCGCAAGCAACACGACCTTGCTATATTTTTTTGTTTTTGTTTTGTTTTCAGATAGATACAACAGGAATATCGCAAAGAGTGAGGTAATCATATTTCTTTTCAGTGTAAAACATGTCTCAGGAGTCCCTTGATTGTAATTGCCAGTTTTCAAGGTACATGTGAAATGTTTTTTCTTCATATTGTTCTGAGACAATGGGACTCATTCTCTCTCAATTCAACATATGGACTATTGTAGATAGAAAAGGAAATTGCCTTTCCAAGAAAAGCTCCAAGGCCCCACAAATACATGTATATTGTCACAAAGCCCTCAACAGCCATATTCCCATATTTTCATTCCCAACTTGTCAAATACTGCAGCTTTGTCGGTGATTTTGGATTAAGATACCAACATACAGAGGTACCTTACCCAGCAGTATGATGCACACTGGTTGGTTTTCGGTTTGTAACATCGCTGGCAACTATGTAGTGTAAACAGTAAGAAAGTCCCTGTTGGGTGGGAGGGAGAGGTGTTGAATGGGTCAAACTAACTCCAGATTTCCACCCGGTAGCCCACATTTTGTTTCCTATGTGAAAACAAAAGTAAATGGAGAAATACGTGCTTTTGTTGCCTGAACCTAACTAAATAACAGTAAAAACGAAGTGTTTACGAAGCATCCCTTATCAATACAGTCTCCCCTATATAAAGGTTTTTGATATGTTCAACCTGCACCAAGAATGACTAGTAAGTGGCAATGTACATCAAATATGGGTGTCATCTTACTATAAAACTCTGTCTGTGGGTGTGTCTGTGTGTGTCTGTTCCACGTTTTTCTCCTCACTGACTTGGTCAATCCATGTGAAGTTTGGCACAGTGGTAGAGGGTCATGGGAGGATGAGAATGAAGCAATATTACATCGATTGGCCAAAGAGGGGCGCTATAGCAACCGATTGAAATTGCAAACTTTGAATGGTCATATCTCATGCCCCGTATATCGTAGAAACATGAAACTTTGCACAGATATGCCTCTCCTCACGAGGAACAAGAACCCATAACTTCCGGTTACACAGATTTTCCGCCATTTTGAATTTTTTGAAAAACACTTAAAATCTATCTCTTCCTAGGAAGTTTGACCGATCTGCATGAAACTCGGTGAACATAATCTCGGGACCAATATCTAAAGTTCCCTCTTGGCAAAAGTTGGAAAACTTACTAAAACTGAGCTTCTATAAGGCAATAAATATTGCGGAGGGCGTGGCTCATCACATAAAGGTGTATAACATCTCAAGGGTTTCACCGATCACCACGCAACTTTGTAGACATATGACCACACATAATCTGAGGGGACCCCTCCATTATTGACCCCATCAAACAAAATGGGGGCGCTAGACAGCTAATTTCTTATCTAGGCCTAACCGCCATACCGATTTTTACTAAACTTGGTAGATATGTAGAACAGGACGCCTCAAGGTGACTGGAGAAATTTAACTCTAATTGGCAACTGGGTGGCGCTATAACAACAGAAAAATGCTTAAAAATGCGACCGATTGCTGTGGCTCCCCCTGTGGCCCAATGTTTTTTGTTTTTTTTTCTTTTTTCTAATTTTTGGTATGACTAAGTCATGGTATGGTATGATGTACATAATCATGGAAACTGTCAGTGTGTCATTCTGTCTGTCCCACGTTTTTCTACTCACTGACGTGGTCAATCTATGTGAAACTGCACATAGGCATTGAGGATTGGCATAGGTAGAAGGTGACAAAGTTACCAATGGGTATGGAGTAGTTTTTCTTCTTACAAGGACTGAAACAATCACGATGAAGATAGTTTCAGTTTGAATTCATCTTGTCATCATATATTTATGTGGTCATTCAGTAAGTGTCACTCATTTTGTAGATATTTTTAAGAATATAAATCTCAAAATAAATGTTTATAAAGTTTATATGCAAAATAAATCCTTCAATGGACAACCCCACTAAATCATACAAAAATATTTTACACAAAACGTGTTTATTGTGGCTTCTCTCAAAACAAGTTGAGTAATTATGCCTCTGAATGTAGGACAACTTAAATATGCACAATACTATGTACATTGAAATTATCAGTTGTAAGTGTATGCACAAGATTAAATCAATATAAAGTTACCTGTACAGAAACTATACTGTATTGTGCAATATAACTTTTATTATAGCTGTGTACTCCACCTAAACTAAAGCACAATGTCTAGATGTCTGCCATGCTGGTTATTTACAGTAGCAGGAAAGAGGCAACACCTGTAGCCAACATTTGTAAGTGAGGCCCATGTAGGTAGTAAATGGGCTAACAAAATGGGCCCTATATGGGATTGTCCATGGGTTCCATAATGGCCCCATTCCAGTTGCCCACATAGTTGGGTTTAGTCAAGTGGGCCCCACATAGGTTATGCTAGGGCTACCTGGGTACCAAGTGGGTATGGGCCCAAAATTGGCATCTTATCTGGGCCCTTATTGGGTAAACCCACTCATGTGTGCAACTGGCATGGGGCCAATGTGGAACCTGTGGTCAATCCCACATAGGACCCATTTTCACGTCCATTTACGACCCACATGGGCCCCACATACAAATGTTGGCTGGGTGAATTAAAGGTAATATAAACGCCTAATTGGATTTAATTTTCCCAAAGAAGCAGATTTATTTATTTTGCTGTCAGAGTTAAAAAAGGTCACATCACTATGAAGGCTGCCAGAGTGGTTGCTGTAATTATGTCTTTTTTTAATCGGGAACTGCCCATTGGTTCGACAGCCCATTGGTTCGACATCCCATTGTTCCGACCAAATTAAACTCATTGTTCCGAAGTCCGTTCTGAAATCATCATGATGCCCTGTGGTTAAGGTCAGGTTAGGTTTAGGCACAAAAACCACTTGGTTAGGGTCAGGAAAAGATCGTGGTGTGGGATAAAATGAAAAAGAAAGTGACAAACACATAAGCCGTGAGCCTGCTCCGCCTCAAGCTGGTCGCGGCGCACCATACAATCAAGTCTTTTGATTGTATGGTTTTAATCAAGTCTTCATTTATTTAAATGATTATAAACAAAATCACACCATGGCAAGGACTTTAAATGCAGGAAAAATATACTTGGAATTAAATTGTTTAAGGTAAGTTGATTTTAAATATAGAACTACTACAGTTACCATTTACATAAGATAAAAAAAAAATGGTATGAGAGTGAAGTATTCTCTTCCGTAAACACACGTCTGTAAATTGTAACAATTCAAACTTCACTAAAATTCCCTGTTTTTTCAAAGAAGGGGGGGTCCGGACGCCCCTATCCCCCCGCGGGATTTCTGCCTATGGTGTTGGGTGAGAGAAACCTCCCCTGAGCATCATGAATTAGCTTTAGCTGAGTGAGTGCAGGGATTACTCTGCAGGCTGAAATGGAGTAGTTGTTTAGACAGGGATATAGTATTTAAACAGAGGGATTTCTCTGCCAGACCTCCATGTCTTACTTAGACACACACAGTCGTTCACATTTTTGCATAAACACAAGCGCACACAGAGGAACAGTATGGAGATAACACCATAGGCAGCTTACGGTACATGAATCGGCAGACACATTTTTCCTGTCACTTAAGTTTTCAGAACAACTTTAAAAAGTTGTTTGGGTTTATTTCAGTTCTCCAATCCATTTTTTTTTTTTTGCCAATATAGTTATTGTTATCAAGGCTTTTTCTGATTCAAAGGCATATTAAATTGTGCTGAATATTAAATTTATTTTGTGGCTAGCTCAGTCGTAAAATTAAGAGAACACCTTTTGTCAATGTTTAATTTGTTCAGTCAGCTATCCATGGCGGTTTTACTGAATAAAGTATTCTAAAAAAAAAACCAAAAAAAATATTTCTTGGGAAAGAATTGGTCGCTCAGGTCGACACTCTCTGAGCACGATATCAGGAAAACCTTTGGTAGTTTATATTCAGCATGTACATGTGACGGATGTTTGTCTAATAAACCTCAGAACTGGCACAGTCCTATTTCCCCTCACTGTGTATTGCACCATTAAATGTTTCCTTAACCAGGTTTTTAACAAGCTAATTAACTCACTCTCTGAGTCAGAGCCTTGTCAAGGTTCAGGCTACATTTTAATTAACAGTCAAGAAACATGGCGCCATCATCACACACGGATCACTGATCAGGGTTTGTGTTTCTTGATTGACTTAAGGAGCCATCATCATTATCTCTTTAAATGTCTCTGTTTCACACAGCTGAAAATAAGAGTGCTACAGTCAATGTTTTGAGTTTTTGTGATAGTTTGTTTATATATATTAACATTTGATGACAAGGTGTTGCAATATATGGTGTAACGCAAGGTATGTTTTGTGCAGTAAAGCTGGCCTACGTCTGAGTGTCTGTGCGTGCACCAGTTTCTCTCAATATTTGTGTGTACAAGATACTTCTCACAAGTATTAGAAGTGTTGGCTCAGCTGTAATAAGCTTTCTGCGAGGTGCTTTTCTCTGCCTGTGTATCAGCAAAGTGGGGAGGAAAGGCTCAATAGATTGCTTTGTATGGCTAATTTGCTCAGCTCATTAAATATTGAGGTGAAGGCAGATTTGTGTGATTGCCAATATACGAGCTCCAGTGGTCTTTGTTATGCCTCAGAGCCTGTGAAATAAAAGGGAATGCACTCACATAGAGGAAAGAGTAGTGACGCCTGTGTCATGGCAGCAATGTGTGTGCTGGCAAATGCAAATGCATGAATGAGTATAACTACAGTTGAAGCAGCTGTCCACAATTAGTCAGAGGTAGTCACACACACACACACACACACACACACACAAATATGCGCAACATTCTTAATGTTAGTGTTATATTTGATGTGTAATCACTTAGAATTGCTATGAAAAAATGTGAGCTGTTTTTTTTTTTTTTTTGCTTTGATGTGACCTCATTTTTTGCAGGCACAGATCATTCACTATGCAGTGTTGGAGCAATCCGTTGAAACTACAGAAGGTTGCTGTAGCTGTCCCAGCTGCCCCAAACACATGGGTAATTATTATGCAGACTGATGTCATCGGACCGTCCTGACTATGGTGATTGTTTTGGAAACAGTGCTTGCACCACTACGTAGTCCCCAAATGAGAAGTTTTCCATTGTTGTTCCAACTCGCATGTGTGTGTGAGGTTTTTGCATATAAGCCATTCCAGGACAGAGAGCGAGGCGGATCTGGGGAAATAATCAGAATTGAGCATTAAGCCCTGTAATGTGAACATAGCCTTTGATCCAGACTGAAATATCTCAACAAAACTTTGGGTAAAAATCAAATAGTGACTTGCAAAGAGAGCCGGAGCACTTGAGAATGAGAGGTATACGCTGTAGACTTTGTTCCACAAGCAGGTGTATCAGGAACACAGTGCCAGGGCTTTCCTCAGAACTTGAAAAGCAACGAATCTCTTCAAAATCTCAACTTCCTCTAAAAGGATTGGCACTGAATTTTGTACAAACATTTGTGGTTCCTACATGATGAATCCAAATGACTTGTGTGATCCCTTGATTTTTCAAGTAGTGCCACCATGATGACATTTATGTTTCCCTCAGGATAAACTAAAGGATAGGATAAACTGTGCTAATTGGCAAATGTTAGCATGATAACACTCTAAACTAAGATAATTAACATAGTATACATGATACCTATTTAACATCAACATGTTAACATTGTCTTCATGAGCATGGGGCACTGCCCATTGTTCTGGTGGTCTCATTAGTCTAAAACAATTTCCCATTGGACTGAAAACCCATTTCTCTGAGAGCCTCCAAAAACAAGCACCCATAGCTTCAAAGTCTTGTTTCTCTGCAAATACACATTCCCTGCTGTTAGACAAACCAATCACTAGGGAAAAAAAGTCCCCATTGCATTTTTCTGTAAACCATGGATATGTTACACTTGTATACAATTCTGTGGTGAATGTGTGGTCAGGTTTAGGAACAAACACCACTTGGTTATTGTAGGAAAAAAACATGTTTTGGCTTAAAACAATCATGTTTGGTGGATGTTGCTGGAAAAACAGGGACGAGTCAGTGAAAAGCACCCAGGATTGGTGGGTCAGAGTGGTCTGTAAAAACACTCAGGATTGGTGTCTCAAATACCACTGAGAATCTGTAACTAACTGCACAGAGTTTGTGTTTTTGCAAAAATGGAACTACAGTGCACTGGGCATTTGATTTTTTGATAATGGGCTGGCAGAGAAATGGGCTTTCAAGCCAGTGGGACACTTTTTGGACTAATGGGGCTTTGGAAGTTTGGGCCAATGAAAAAAAAACTTTCTCACCTGCGCAGGTGCAGATGTTAACGTTTAGCTTTAAGCCTAATACAGCCTCATAGTTTAAGACAGGTCAGTTTGAGGCTGCAGGGAAAGGGCTGAAGATAACAGGACACAGTGGCTGAAAAACAACTGCATGGAGCAACACTGCCATTTAGCATTGTTGAGCCTCATTCCCAGGTCATTCTCAGGTCTATTGACACTCTGGGAAGGTGGTTTGGACCTGTAAGAGCCACTTAAGCAAATATTTATATTTGGAGACGACGTCTGTGTTGATGTGACATATAGGTTCTGATATTATTCAAGTTTGTACAACAATTTCTGTACAAGTTACTTACGAAAGGTTTGGTGCTGTAAGGCAGTTTAGTGTGTACGACAAAAAAGGAGGGTGGACAATGTCGTGCGTAAAGATGACATAGGATGACTGTGTTATACGGTGTTAAAGTGTATAACAATGGGTAATATGGTGAGAATGCGGAAATAGGACATCGAGTCAATAGTTGACACTATGAGATGTCATTTTGGAAGGACTTTTTGTGTTTTCTTTCTGTATTCTCAATAAACCTTGTTCAACTTTTTCCCTGCCTCATGTGCGTACTGTGGATCTTCACTAAGGAACAGGAACACAAGTCTAAACCGAGACACCTTGTAGTGGCCTATGAACTTTTGCCACTATAGGTCTGACTACCACCCTGTGGTTGTTGGTATTTGAAAACCTGAGAATGAGACTCAACAACAGAGATGGGACCAAGTCACACATGTGCAAGTCTCAAGTCTTAACCTTCAAGTCTCAAGTAAGTCCCAAGTCATTTTTTCTTGGGCAAGTCAAGTCAAGTCAAGTCAAGTCA
>NC_065506.1:19189355-19202807 GCF_006386435.1 Epinephelus moara | reverse complement strand
TGAATAACACTCAAGTCATTCAAGTCATCATGTCTCAAGTCAAGTCAAGTCCCGAGTCTTTAACTTCCAAGTCCGAGTCAAGTCTCAAGTCTTTTATTTTTTGTCAAGTCAAGTCACAAGTCATCAAAACAGCGACTCGAGTCGACTCGAGTCCAAGTCACAATGACTCGAGTCCCCATCTCTGCTCAACAATGAACTATCTTTCACCGGAATTGCATAATGAACCTTCAAAATTGCATGTGACAGTATAAAGACTATACAAGAAGCAGAGGGATAAAAGGTTTAGGAGAGAAAGAGACAGAGTGATGGACATAACAGTAAGAGAAAGAAGACAGACAAAGTTAACAGCTCTCCCTATAATTAAATGCTAAATTGTGCTGAATATCAGACGTTTAACAAGGAAGTGAACACACTCTCATTACGTTGGTTCAGACTGATCCCAGACTAGACTTGATTTGTGAGTGATTTTGGTCTCAAATTTGGCAGCACAGGTTTTACTCACTTCTCTGGATTTAGGTCTCAGTTTGATACTCAGCTAGGATCTGGCACACATTGCAATGGTATGTAAACTGAAAATGTTAAATAGAGAAATGCTGAATTCGTTCACAACCCTGTTTCACTGTCAAACCCACCAGCAAGCTTCAGGAAGTAAACATGAGATAAAGCATACAGCCATACACTGCTATCTGATCTTTCTTTAGAGATGCCTTCCACACCCTCCTTCCGTATGTTCATGCATGTTCAGTGTGCTCACAAGTCTACGTACCTCTGTCACTATTTGTGTAGGTCCATATACCGTATGTGGATTTGAATGTTTGTGTGCTATGATACAGCGTTAGTGTGTAGCAGTGAACAGCAGTGATGCATAGACACAGAAAACAACTCACACTTTCTGCTTTCCTCTGTCTCAATCCAGGAACACCAATTCCCCACCACATCTCCTCAAATGGCCACTTTACCTCGATGAATTGGGTTCAAGTGCAATCTTGCCTATTGTCAGATGTAGTTTAGGGGCTATTTCTTAATGGTGCACCTATTGCTCTCCGTCCTCTTTTCTCTCTTCAAGTCGCTCCATTTCTTATTGGATAGCACTATGTCCTTCTTCTGGGAAGAGAAATGTTTTCCTCAGGTACTTCAGGGCAGCTACAGGGGTGCTGAGTGTTGTCAAAACAAGCTTGGTTGTAAGAAAGAAGAGAAGGTAAATCAAAGGTAAAGGCAGAGATTCACAGTATGTCATCCTAACAACTCTGACGGGCAGCAGCGCCGATGCATCACTCGCAGCACTTTCCTTTAAATCACACGGAAACACCTTGTTACCAAAGAATGACTCTATTCAGTTTGACCCTTGTTGCTTTTTTTGAGTTGCTGAATCCGCATCCCAATGTCACACGAAAATTGTCCAGTTTATCATTTAATATAATAAAAAAATGAAGACTGCTTGACATGGATGCAAGATGACAATGCTTGTTGGTCTCATTGCCAATTAAACCACTTTAAACCAAAAAAAATAAGAGACAGAATTAACAAAGTCCATGAATAATAATTTGTGTTGCCTTGTTTAATTTTGATTTTTCTTAAAAGATTACAAAATTAGATTAATCTAGTCTTTCAGTAGGAAATATTTAATCAAAACCAGATTAAAAAAAGTGAAGCTTTTATTGCCAAATTCATTCCAGAAGACTGTTTAAAGTTTAATTTGTTTTTGTGAAATCTCAAATTGATGCTTCTCTTGCACCTCCTTCGATACATCCCCATCCTTCTAACAAAATACTGCACACATACCCAGCTCTGGTCATTTAAGTGCTTGAGGTATTTTGCATTTTTAGCCTTGAACACATCATCTTAACCATCCCAGGAAGAAGAGAAGATGCATACATACTGATCTCTAATTATGTGCACTATATCTTTATTAGAGTACATCAGTAAGGGTTGATAGGAATGTAAATTTGAGACAGTTCCTGTGATTGATGATAAATGTTAACTAATGAATAACCAATAGCACTTATGGTAAACTCCATTACAGGGTACCAGTAAAAAAGTGATCCATACTTATGTTTTTTTTAAAGTGGCGCCCTCCAGTAGCTGTAGTTACTAATAAAGAAGCAGAGGGGAGGTGATATGCCGTAACATAAAAGGCTACCAAGTCTGCGTAATACTGTACAAATATCAAAGAAGCACTGATAGGGTGGGCCGGAGGGGCGGGTCAAACAAACACAGGACTTTTACCAAGGTGCTTGTGCCCTGAAGCAAAAGCTGACTTCTTTTAAAAGAAACATAGCCTAGTATGCTACTATGTATACTGTACTACACAATTGTGTGTGTGTTGTGTCATATTATATGTCAGGTTATGTAAGCGCCAAAGTGCTTATTTAATAATAAACCATGATGTTTTTTTGTTTTTTTTTTAAATCCTAACCGCATAGATATGTTGCCTAAACCTAACCAGCTAGATTGGTAGCGGAACTGTGACTATTTCATGACTTGTTTAAGACTGTGACCATTAGAATGGTAATATATGTTGTTTTGGGGCTGGTCATGTAAGTTGTTTTGGAAGTCAGTGGATATCAACCAATTCTGTCCTTTAGGTGTGAGAGAGTGTTGGTTTAGACCAGGGGTAGGCAACCTGTGGCTTCGGAGCCACATGCTGGCTCTTTCACCCGTCTCCAGTGGCTCCCTGTGGCTCTGGCAAAACATTATATAGAAATTGTTAACAAGCTATTTTTTAACATTTTCATTTTTCATTTTCGTAGGCCTTGAGTGATTCTTACATTCTCAATAGCCCACTGTGGATAGCCACCTTGTGTTAAAACATTGAAATAAATGCTCATTTAGACCTATTAGTAATGTTGATGGGTAATTTCAGACTTGCTGTTACCTTAATTATAAGGCTCAAATGTGTTATGCGGCTCCAGGCAGATTATTTGAGAGCTACTTAGGCCAAAAATGGCTCTGTAGATAGGTTGCTGACCCCTGGTTTAGACATATATTATTACTGTCGTAAAACAAGAGCTTTCCTTTAGTGTGGCGTTTGCATGTTCTCCCCCTGTCAGCGTGGGTTTTCTCTGGGTACTCCAGCTTCCTCTCAGTCTAAAGACATGCAGGTTCATTGTTGTCTCTAAAAAAAAAATTGCCCGTAGGTGTGAATGTGACCATGAATGGTTGTCTGTCTCTATGTGTCAGTCTGGTGATAGTCCAGCAACCTATCCATGGTGTAACCCGCCTCTCGCCCAGTGTCCAGCCCCTCTGTGACCCTGAATAGGACAAGAAGTTAAAGATAATGGATGGACATATCTACAATATCCGTGCATGGCAACAAGAGTATGGTTATGATGAGGTGAAGATTGATGGTTTGGCAGAATCTGGTAGTAGGGTTGTAGATTTGATGACCACCCTCATTGTACACGGCCACACCTGGAGCCTCTGACAAACTCCCTCCACTGCAGGGATCTAATTTGTCACTAGTATCTGCTCTGGATAATGAGCGGCAAGCTGTCAACAGGCCCTGCTGGCAGTGACCGGTCCGCGTGACCCTCTGAGGACAGCCATGTGTCTGGCCTGCTCTTCTCACTGATTGACACCTACAGAGAGAAAGGACAGGAGAGATAGTGTGAGAATGTGGGAAGAAAAGAAGGAGAGAGAGATTGTGAATGTGTGCGAGAAAGAGGATGACAGGTGGAGACAGTAAGAAAGACTGAGTCACAGGCGAAGAAAGAGTATGTCTTTAAAGAGTAACAGAGAAGGACTGAGCAAGAAAAAAATGCATCCAAGGGGAGTGCAGACGCTGACCTCAAGGGCTAATCTACAGATACTGACAGAAGGCAGTTAATGTAGGGTAACCTGAAAAGACTCCAGTAGCAATGAGACAAAACCTGCATTGCATTTGCCAGGAAATTATCAGATATCAGCTGTATGGGAAATAATGAGTCGAAGCTACCACTGTGAAGAAGTCTCAAGAAATATGGAGGGCTTTTTTTTTTGCTGGAAATGGGCGCATCAGGAACTGAAATGAAACTGGTGTCCAAGATCATTTCATTCCCTAAAAACTTGTTTCCGAGGTGGGACCTTATTGTGAGGTGACATCTGGTGAAAAATAGGACCATCAGCTCTGGTGAAGAGCCCTCTGTTAAATATGGGCCATTGCCTTTTAAGCAGAGTATCAAAAAGCTGAGCGGCTCCACACAGTCCCATAAAAATCCTTATAGAAGTATCTGACAGTAACTGGATAACGTGCAAAGTTGTCAGCTGCGTCTGGACTGGGAGAATGCAGTTTGTGAGCTGATTTGCTATAAATGTCCTCATGTCAACAAAGCTGCTGTTGGATGGCTGTAACAATCATGATCTCCAACCTGGAATTGCTTCAACTCATCAAAGGCATGCGCTGTAAAATGCTATCTGGCTTATGTAAACAACTGCACGGCTAAAACCTTGAAAATTAAATAGAATAAAAGTCGGTATTTGCTTTATTTCTAACAAATCATTCTCAAGGTGTGGAGGATTCTGGTCACAAGAATGTAATTTCCTTTTCTGGTGCACCTAATCTGAAAGAAATATCTCATGACTTTATCATCATGACATCTCATCAAACATCACTGTGGCCCCAGTGGTTTTATAAAAAGGAAAAAGAAAACTTTTAAATTATTTCTTGTAAATAAACATTTGAAGAAAAGAAGAGTTAATTACCAAAATTACCAAAACACCTTTCAGACAACGTGAATGTCTGAGACTATCTTAAAGCGGGGGTAGGCAGTTTTCTTTTGGTGTCATTGTGCAAAATGCCATACTAACCTTTCAGCAAATTGGAATTCAGCTGGTCTGAGAGTAAACATGACTTCTAGTACATGACAGGAGCCGTTGACCAATCACAGGTCATTTCAGAAAGAGGGTGTTCCTATAGGCTTTCTTACAGATACACATGCGCTAGCACATCTTAGATAGTGAAAGTCTAGCTCCTTTTACACTGCCAGATTCTCCGCGAATGTTGGGCCGTTTTGCTGGCAAGCTGCGAGCGTTTAGACACACAGAGCCAGATTGGCGAGTCGATCCGAGGTACCCAATTTTCCGCCGTAGGGGTAGACATATTGGCGGAACCGACTTGGTTGAAAAAGAACGAGGCGCCATTCCGCCACGGGAGGGGCTGTTGAAGACTTGTGGGAGGAGCTGTTGATGACGCCGCACGTGCGAGCCACTGGCGGTGGATAAACAGGAAACAGCTGATAGCAGGAATTAGCGAGCAGCAAGTAGCAAGAGGGAAACGCAAACCTGACAGGCGCTGTAAAGATGAGCAACTGGGGAGACAAGGAATTGCGCGCCCTCCTTGTCCTCGCAAACGAAGAGGCCATTAACCGTCAGACGACGGGGACGGTGAAGAACAGGCTGACTTATGAGAGAATCGCCGAAGGACTGACCAGCCGCTTCTTCCCTCCCACGTCACTGTTTACAACACGTGCTGAGCTACACGTTTTGTTACTTGCTCACGCCCCCCATTGCCCCGAAAAAGGCGCATTCTGTATAAACAAAAGTAGGCAGGTGGCATTTTGCTGCACTCCCCAATTTTGTTTTTATACTGCCAATGCTGAAAGACTGATTGGGCTTTCCTGCAAATTTGCACAATTCCTATCTAAAAAGGGCTACTGATTCAGTATTGGAAAATCCTGCAGAGAGAAAGTTGCTATTCCAAATGGTGTCTGACAATAAAGTAAATGTCAGTTTCAACAAAACATTTCAGAGATGAAGAAATAAAGATGTTGCCAATAGCTTAGCCTTCTGCTAACAGTAGCCAAAGGCTCAGGGCTTTTGCTAATTCAAGTCCATGTATATGTAGCTAGCTATTAAGCATGCCATCAAAAGGAGGTTTACAGGTCCACAGGTCTGCAAAGAAAACAGGACAGTAATTCTCGTAAAACTGCAGCTATATAACAACATTAAGATCACAATGAAGATCCTGCTAAATAAAATATATGTCTCATAGATGCACAGGTCATTGTGTGAAGCATGTGAGCAGGCATATTCCCACAGGGCAGTGGGAATATGCCTGGTAGAGATAGAGTGAATACGGGTGGTAGAGACAGTGCTTTTTTTTTTTATTAAGTGTAGTCAAATGAAAAAGAAATGCAAAGAAGAGCTTGTGGTACTTCCTACCTCGTCTAGTTATCTGAGCGTGGCAAGCTGTTGTGTGTTCTTGGTTCTGTTTCTGAAATGCCACTTTTTTTTGTTTGTTTTTTTTGTACTTTTTTTCTATTGTGTTACTGTTTTCTGATCTGTTGACTGAAATGTATTTTCTGAAATGTCAGTGTGTTTTCCAAAATGTTTTGTCATACATTTTGCATGTTTTATTTGTTTTTTTGTTTTTTTTTACTTTAGTCTCATTCTTTATTTATTTAGTCTTTTGTTTTAATGGTGTGTTTTCTCTTTTGTTATTTTGTTTGACAAATGTTGAGTTGTTGTATTTGTGCAAAATTTAGAGCTACTGTATTTTTGCTAACATTTTGTTCAGTTCTTCTTTAATTTAAAAAGCCTGATCATGAATAGATTCATCAAAGTTTCTCCTCTCATATAAAGAAAGAAAACAGTCAAATGTTGTTGTGGGTAGTTTTTTTTTATTAATTATTTAAAAAAAAAAAGTAAAAATGCAAATGTTCCTGTGATCACAAATTTGTGACTGTTATTATTTCTTTTAGCAAATTAGACTATATATTACTTATGTAAATTAGTAAGGGTGATTAAAAGAGCAGAGAAAATATTACCTCCTACCTTGACATGACTAAGACATTATTTATCATAAGCGGTGGAATTATTATATTGTTTAAAAAAAAAAAAAAGCCAATTAGGAAGGCAGACAAAAACATTGTTCTACAAGCAATAAAAGCTGAATTAATGCTCTTTTCCTTTGTTACTAAGATTAAAAATGTGTCGTATTAAGCCAGTTACCTGATAAATCTATTGTTGTTTGGGGGGAAATTCCTTGCTGATTTACATATTCATGAATTTTAAACAAAAGAGTGCAGTAAAGACACTCTGCATCTTAAATGATTCAGTGAGATTTACTTTATTTCTCCAGATGTGGCCATTGCTCCGTTCAGGTTAAGATAGCGTGCATTGCTACTATTTGGCTTCTGTTTGTTACAAATAACATCTACTTTACACACACATACACACAAAATAAACCACACACTTTAAGATAACAATCAAGCTGCTGTGGCTGAATATTTATCAAACGTTGAATAAAATCTATCAAGCGTCTCATTGGACTGCAGCTGTTTGGATCTTGATAAAGCCATTCTGCCCTTTTCACCAAAGCACAGACGATAGTGTCCACATCCCAGAGCTACTTCAGTACTGAGGACTGTCAATCAACACTAGGTTAGGAGCTGTTCAGGAGGGATTTAGGATATTTTCTTTAAAGGAACAGTGTGTAAGATTTAGGGGGATTTAGTGGCATCTTGTGGTGAGGACTGCAGAGTGCAACCAACTAAAACTTCTCCAGGTTAGAATTTCTTCAGTGTTCACTGTTCAGGATGTTTTTATCAGGAGCCAAATTATCTACAGAGGTTGCTTCCTCTCACAAAATAATCAGACTAGATGATTAAAACAGGTAAAAACACTGAATAAAGCAGTACCACATTACAAATCAGTTTTTCTCACTGTCGTCACAGTGGGACTGCACTACAGTGGCTGACACAAAAATGCCAATGGCCCTATCTAGAGCCAGTGTTTAGTTTGTCTGTTCAGGGCTACTGTAGAAACACGGCAATCAACATGCCAATCTCCATAAACAAGGGCCCGTATGTAGATATAAATGACAAATTCTAAGATAACAAACACACCAAATCTTATTTTCAGGTGATTATACACTGATGTAAATGTGACACCTACAAATGAATGTTCACAATTGTAAAGTTGTTTTACCTGAAAAGAGGACACATGCAAACATGTTTTCACAATGTGTTTTTTTTATTTTTTTTTTTAGAGATCTTTTTTTGGCCATTTTGCCTTTATTGGACAGGACAGGTAAGCATGATGACACGCAGCAAGGGGCCATAGGCTGGATGCGAACCCGGGCCGCTGCGGCAACAGCCTTGTACATGGGGCGCCTGCTCTGCCCCGTTTTTACCTTGGTTTTGAAGTAGCAGGTGCAGTTGCATATTGGTGACACTAGGGGGAGCATCCACCCAGAATAGCGCCAGGAGACTTCTATTCCCCAGATAGAGAACGGCCTGCTGAACGAACGCAACTAACGTCTCCTGTCTCTGCTTTTCCCGTGTAAAACAGGTTAGTAATGTGTGTTGTATCACACATTGCAATGACGGGTTTTGCTAGCTCCCCTGTACACAATGTAACAACGTGGCTGTCTTACTTTTGATATTTTCCTCTTTTGCCACTGAAGCTCCTTGACATATGCATGTTACTACAGTTTTTTAAGTTAAGTAATATGAAATAAAGCATGGTTAAATAAGTGAAATAAACAGGTTGTGGAAAGTTATTTGAATGTTTCTGGTCACTCATTTACGTCATGTTAACAATCAGCGTTAAAGCTGCACTTTTTTTGTAATGATGTTTTGGTATATTAAGAATAACCGAAGAACAAAGTTTGTGAAACAGTTTATTGAAACAAAGAGACAAAAGAAAATTTGTTAATAAAGACAAGGACCTTTTCCTGTGTAAAACAGGACACCACACCTGTTACGGGCAACACAGGGGTGAGGCCTGGAACAAACACATACTTATTATATCATATTTCTTCTCTGCAAATATATCCCTCTAAATCCTACACACAGGACCTTGAACATTGTAAAAGATAAAACATTGTTTAAAAAGTAGAAAAAAGGAACAATGCAACCCAGATCTTGCACCAGAGTACAGTATGTATCTCATTTGTCCACCATTTGTCTGAAACCAGATAGAAAAATGATTTCCTTTGCAGCATTACTCATGATGGTAAGTATAAACATTTCTATATATAGTGGGCACTGGAGGCAGATAATGGCAGGGTTCCCCTCCCTAATTGTCTCTGTATGAAAGGAAAGACTTAAGAAGTCAATATGATGCATCAGTGATGGTTTCATTACAATAAATAGCTTATAACTCAGAGGAGCGTATTTTCATTATTTTAAGTGGTTCCTCTCAGGTTTTTACTTTCAGCACAGCCGACACATTTCTTTTTGTCCCCCTCTCTGTTTTTTTTAGATGAAGCAGCGTCTTCTGATTAAAGAGTTGGCAACCTTCAGCATTTATTGATAGGGACACTTTACACCACTATAACTGAGGTCGATGCTAGTTTGCAGTTTGCTGGGGCTTTTGAACTGATGCAGTGATTGGATAAAAAAGGGTGTATTTTATCAGCTCCATGAGACACACTGGCACCCTGAGAGGAATGCAGGTACAGTAACTGACACTCATCCAAGTAACTATGATGCTTCTGGTATTAGTCATATAGTCATTTATTCTGTACATTAATTTACAGCCCTGTAATGACTTCACAGGACTGTGAGTGCATTTTGGATGTGCAGGTATTTTCATGTCGGTGCTCAGCTCTGCTCAAAGATACACTTTGCATGCATCTCTCCAAACAACATGAGCTGTAAATCTGTAATCAGAGCTAGTAAATTCACAGCAGGGATGACCACATAGCCTGATATCATCTAAATGCAGATTACATTCATTATCAGCCTACACACTCTCACTGAACTCTGTCATCTTTTTCTCTCTTTTTCCTCTTATCATCATCTCTCTATCCCTCCTCTAAGCTCTGTCCAGTCTTCCAGTCTTTCATTTTTTTTTCCTGCCCTCACCCCTCTGCAGCATCCATCCCTGCCATCCTCCCTCAATAATCACTTCAACAATGACTGATTACAAGAGAAGAAAAATCCCTGATCTAAAACAGAGCGCATGAATAATTTCTAGATGCTTGTTTGGTCTCTCAGACGTTCCTCTGTTTGTTGTTGTGTGACAGTGTAGCATTTTCTGATTTTTGTTTACCGTCTGGCCCGTGGGAGGGGACGGCACTTTTTTCACAGATCAGAGGGAGATGTAATCTCACAGCAGAGATGCTCCAGTCGGCAAAGGCATGCATGTGTGGTTTGCTATGAGTGCATATGTTTGTGTGTTCTCAGTAACATCTTATAACTCTGCAGCTCTACTGGTCAGCATGCAAGGAGTCACTAAAAAGTCATTTCTTATCAGTGGCGGGGGCAGATACATCCCCTACTGCTGCTCTTCCACCATCACACACACCTTGGAAATGAAGCTTTGAAGAATGTCAATTACTCCTCCTTCAAGAATCTGTATCAGACGCTTTGGTGTCTCCCAGTGAGATGGTTTCCCTGTAGTGCTGACATCCTGGCGACAACAGCTCTTTGATATTGTGTTGTTCCAGGCCGAATCAGAAATTAGCAGCCGTGCCAGATTCCTTTGGCAGAAATGTTGTGGCAAGAGATGAGGGGAAAAAACAGAGCGAGAGTGAGAGAGGGAAAAAAACGATGGAGGAAAAAGATAAGCAAAAAATGGACAACAGTAGGAGGAGGTTAGAGGAGATAACAAGCAGGATATGGTGGGAGATGTAGTTGTCAGATCAGACAAAGAGTGTGAGGAGAGACGAGAAAAGGGGAATAAAGAAAGATTTGATCATCTTTGTAAATTTAAGTGGAGCAGTGAATGAGAAAATTCTTTTATTCCTTGGCAATGACATTCTGATGTGCAGCATACTGCACCAATACTTTACTTGAATGGGTCATTAATCAGCTTTGTGTTTGCAAATTAGTGAATGAGTGTGTGTGTGTGACCAAATTTACACCTGCACTTACACTTCAGCACATGTTTTGATAAAATGTGTTTTCAATCAGAGGCTTAAATAATGGTAATTTTAACAGCAGAACTGGACTTATTTGTGCCAGTGCTCAGCTGTTCGTCTGGCATTCCTCGTAGTGTGTTGCTGTCACATCCTAGCCTTGGTAAGCAGGTGTAAATCTAGTATAATGTGACTGGTCTGTGTATTATATTATCCAGCATGAATTATGAGCCAACACCACAGTCAGTCAGCCCAGAGCAAGAGACAGATGGATGGGTCAGACCAAAGATTTTAATGTTGGTCCTGCAGGGATTGGTGCATTGCTCGGCATGATTATGAAGACAAGCAGGCACACAAGCGCACACAGAAAAAACACACAGCGACCTATCACTCTAACCCACTACATGACCTTGCGCGTTCACACACTGGAATGATGAAATTGGTTATGATTGGCTTTGCCCCTTGTAAATCCAAGTGGCACTGGCCTGCCTCCATTTTTGAGCTTTTCTAATAATGTTGGTCTTACCTGAACCTCGGTGAGAGCACTCGGGTCTTTGCAGCAAATAAAAGACAACCTCCACCTCATCCATGTCGTTGTTTTCATTCCCCTCTGCTATAGCCTTTGATTATTATTGCTTGCTGCTATAGACTGGCACTGGAGGGTCACCACAAATTGAGCCACACAAAGGATTAACAGGATATGGACAGGGCACAACAGGCCAGTTGGAAGTTGAAGTTAAGCTGCTGCTCTGGCCATATCTAAAGCACATATCCTATAGAAGTTGGTGCAATGCTTTAGACAAAAATAGTTTGTTGTGTTTTTTGGCCAATCAACCAGTCAGTTAATTTAAATGTCACATGAAATAATGATTACAGTGAAATGCAATCCATCAGTTCCATAAATGTGTATATTCAAACCATTGTAATAATAGTACATAAGGGGGCGATCACACAGAAATGAGACGCTAGAAACGCAGACGCTTCAAAGACGCTTGAAACGCTGGAAGCGCTTATTCAGTGGGTCACCAGCCCTCTCACATATCCCACTGTCTGAAAGTTAACTAGCTGCTACGACAATCGTCGTCGTCAATTACATTGTACTCATCAGACAAATTCGTTGCACTGCTCACACAGCTCCATGCGTTCCTCCTCCTGTGTTTGTTCGAGTACTGAGGTGTGCGTGTGTTGTATAATTCTCCAAAATCAAATATTGTCAGGATAAATTTCTCGTCTTCGGATTGCATTGTGTCTTCTGTCGCTCGTAACTGCCGTAAACTGCCGTAACTGACCAAACTGCCGTAACTGCCACAACAAAACAGGAAGGAGGATTTGATTGGCTGCCTGGGCCAATAACGACAATGACGAATGGTGCTACTGGCGTCTGACGCTAAAAAAGATGAAAATATTTTAACTTTTCAGCGTCTTAGATGCAAAGAAGCGTCTACAAAAACATGTGTCTAAAAAGACGCCGGAAAAACGCCTGTCTAAAAAGACGCTTGAACGCTGGTCAGACGCGCCGTATCATAGGAAAACAATGGTTTTACTGGAGTCGTGTTTCTAGCGTCTCATTTATGTGTGATCGCCCCCTTAATGTCTATGGAGCTTAGAACTGAGAAGCTCTTCCTGAGCCTCTCATTGCTGGCCTGGTGTAACTGGTACCTTCTTCTCAACCGGGTGATGAGGCAGTTATCCTGGTGGCTGGGATCTTTAATGATTCTCCTGGCCTTATTTTTGCAATACCTGATGTAAACAAAGCCTACGGTATATTCAGATGAATGAACCACTCTTTGCAGGGTCTTGCAGTCCTGTTTGGTTTCTAGGTGGTGACGTTTCCTGTAAGGGCACTCTTGTGTGTGCGGAAGTAGAAATTATTCAGTATTTGAGGAGATACTTGTAATTTCCTCAGGCTTCTGAGATGAAACAGTCTCTGCCTTGCCTTAATCACCACTGAGTCAGTATGCAGCACCCAGGTCAGGCCCTCACTGATGTGGACACCGAGGTACTTAAAGCTATCCACCATCTCTTTAAGGGGCATGTAATTCCTTTGCTGTTTCTTTCCCAAGTCCATTAACATCTCCTCAGTATTGCAGATGTTCTGGAGTAGGTTGTTGTCCTGATGCCAGCTGATCAGGTTCTCTACTTCCTTCAGGTAGGCCTTTTTGGTGTTATCTGTGATCAGGCTGACCACAGTCATCAGCAAACTTGATTATGGTGTTGGAGACAGAAGTGGCTACACAGTCGTGTGTACAGGGAGTACAGTACATGAATTCTAGCAGCGTGACTCAAAGAAGGGTAATATTGACCTGGAGATCGCTCAGTTGATCTACTTTGGTCCAGACTAACCATCTATCTAACAATCAAATACTGTAGATTCAGGGCTCTAGTCTGCGCTTCGCCTACTGGGTGTGGCCAGGCAGATTTTGTAAGTTTGGCACACCGTGTGCCCTGGCGCAGCTACTCCTCTATCCCACCTCCATCCCTCCTACCTGCGTAAGTCAGAAAGAGGGAGGAGAGAAGGCGTGGAGTGGGTTTTACACAGCCGATTCACATCACACCAATCAAATGAGCCCCTCTCTTCGCCCTTAAATGCGCCGCGCGAAGGCGTAATGAGAGTTTACTCAATTCGCCATGGCAGAAGAGAGCAGCAGCGTCAGACAGCCAAACTTCTC
>NC_065506.1:19159435-19189042 GCF_006386435.1 Epinephelus moara | reverse complement strand
CGAAACTGTCACTGCGCCAAGCTGGATCTGTTGACACCTCCCCCTGCTGCACCGCCACACCCATCTCAGCGCACCACGGTCTGCCAAACTACCAAACTGAGCGCGCCTCGGGTTGCGCTGCTCAAAACTAGTTCTGCGCGGGGTTCGCCACCCTGCACTGCGCCGGGAAACTAGAGCCCTCAGGCTCTCCAGAAGGGTATTTCTGAGTTTGGTGATCCCCTGACATTTGTGACATTGACATTTGTGGTTTTAAATGAAATATCTCAACAATGTTTGGATAGATTGAGAACATTTTTGTTTCACACATTCATGTTCCCCCAAAAATTAGATGTAATCACTTGAGTGATCTGCAGACTTAATATCCAGGTTCATCATAAGGTGGAAATTTCAATTTGTCGAGCATTCATTTATTACCCATGAGAAACAAATTCTGTTCCCATCAGCCTCAGCTGAACTTTGTTTCAAGTGCTACTAACCAAATGTTAGCACGCTAACACACACACAAAAAAGAAAAGGGCAAACACGCTAATCATATTGCCAATGTGTTGTCAGTGAGAGCACTGTGGCATTTATTGTCAGCAAGCTTTGCTCTGCCCAATTATAGCTTCACAAAGCTTTTAGCATATAGACTGTAAAAAATAATGGACAAAGCTACTGTAACACCACCTATTGGTTTGTGGACAGCCATTTTGAAGCACTTAAACTCAGCATTTCAGCTATCACCATCTTGTTTTTCTTTTTTTTTTTTTGGAGCCAGAAGTGACTATATTTGTATGAGGAGGTGGAGCTGTGGTGAATAGCCATAGACTGTAGAAACGCCTCATAAACTGCATGTCCCGCCATTAAATATTTATGACTTTAAGCCTTAAGCCTGATATCAAAACTCATCCCCTGTTAAGTTGTCATGAGTGATGAAATTAGCTACAGAGATCAAAATGTTTATTATTACTGTTTTATTTATTTATTTTTTGCTTCTGTAGCCAGCCTCAAGTGGCCATTCACAGTACTGCAGTTTTTGGCACTCCCATGTTGGCTTCATTTTTCAGCCCCAGAGGTTGCCACTTGCTCTAGCATAGCTGTAGACTGTTCTTTTTACAAAAATAGAACGTGCTCGTTATGTGGATATCAAGTCTGCCCTGGCAGTTTGTGGTCTTTTGAAGTTGTAACAATTTTGTTGCCATTTTTTCCTGCTCAGAAAAGCTGTTTTCACATGTGAACATTTACAGTGTTAACAAGTTCATCTGATTTTCTACATCTTCCTCCTTATAGCACAGTTGGTCCCTCATATCTGTTGTCTTTGCATTTTTTCCCACAAATCAGTTCTTGGCAAAGTCGGAGCTCTGGAAGAAAGAAGAGAAATGGGAGATGTGTTAAACAGGCACAAGATTCCCTGGAGAGGAGGAAATATGAAAAGATCAGCAGAGCTGTGAATAAAAATAGTGCCCTAAGCAAACTCATTTTTATCACAGTGACCTGGCATTTACAAGACAACCTTTGTAGAAATTTCATCCACCTGTTTTCTGCTCTGTCTTTAATGCCTGACCTCAAGAATCTCTGTCAAAGTAACTCAGTGACATTATTTTTTATTTGATTGGAAATCTGAAAGTTAATTTACTCTAGGACATTACAAGAGATATATGATTTCTTCATAAATATTTAAATAGAAATAACTTTAAATAAGCTTACTTTGTAAGTCACTGTGAAGTTGAAGTATGCACAAGCCTCACACATGTCTCTGTTAACCCCCAAAACTCACACAACTGATACAAATATGTGACAGAATAAACGATTAGAACATTGACATGAGTATAAATCAGCATAGCATTATTGTTTATTTATCAGGGAGAAATGGAGTGAGTGTTAGTGCACTGCACTGTTTGATGTGAAATGGCCAGCAGGGCAACATGTGTTGATTGGCAGAATGTCAGCGCAGCAGTAAAAGCTGCTGGCCCATGTGAGCTGAACCTTCAGAAGAAATGATGCGCTCAAATCGAGAATACTGTGCAAACAAACTCAAGGAACACACAAGATAAGCCCCTTAACATTAAAAAAACAAGGTTTTGCTCAGATGCAAACACACACACCCACAGATACACACACACACAGCCAGGGTCAAACTGAGTGAAGCAGGCACACTGCCCAGCTAATTAATTTGACACAACAAAAGATCTGTATCTCAATGTCACAGCCTGCAGGACACAACAGAACACACAACCTGCCCAGAAATACTGCTTTTAAAAGGTTTGGATAATGCTGAAAGGAAACAGTGTGCATGTGTGCCTCTGTGAAAGAGACAGATAGGATGAGAAAAAAGTGTAAAAATGCCAAATATTGTGGCCATACTGTTAATATAATATATTTTACTATTATTTTTTGGCAATTTTGTCTGCATTTGAAAGTAGACAGTAGAGAGGTGACAGGAAATAATGGGGCTGGAGATGGAACACAAAGTGATAAGACGTTGTAGGGGGGTGGTCGGGATGTACCACTGGAGTACAAACCACATGATTTTAACAACAGAGACTGGCATTACCTTTATTGCAATACATATGCAGCATGCTATTTCTATAAGACGGGGTTGGTTTTGTATAGCTCCTTCCTTGTTCAACATCTCCCTGCTTTACTTGTGTCTGTGTGTTTCTGGCAGGGACACTCCAGGTGCATTCACATTCCTCTTTGCTTCCAAACAAGTGTTTCAGGTAAGTTGGTTAAACTTGAGATGGTTTTGGATCTTGTTTGTCCTGATGGATGTTGTGTGAAATCATAACTCACTTTCAAAATTATGAAAATGGTCCAAACATGAAAAAAGAGCCCACATTGCTCCTTATTGTGTAATAAAATTGATCACTTGTCATCTGATTTCAAAATATGCAAGGGTTTGCCCTGGGCTAAATGAAATTCATGTTTTTGCAAACTAGATGTTACGTGACTCTGAGAGTTGTTCTCAGCGATAATAATGAGAATTTGTGAATTTGACTGTTGGGATGGAAAGCAGTTAATAACAGAGACTGCAGCAGTACAGGCAAGCCTCATAGAGGCTCAGGCCTGCCCTCTAACAGTCAGCTCTCATTATCTCAGCATCTCTGTCCCTGCACTCACTGCTGCTGCTACCTGCCGCCACCACTGAAACAAAGGAGGTCAGCATACACAGGAGGACAGAGCCGAGACAGAGGAGGCAGGAGGAAGTTTTAATATGAGTAAGAGTAAAGAAGTTAAAGGGTGGAACAGATCGCAGTGGGTAAAGCAATGACAAAAAGACAAAAAGAAATGACTAAAGCAACAGAGAAAAGGGTGCAATTCTAAATATATATGTGCTGTAAATTGAAAGAGGAAATGAAAAGAACTGTAACTCGGTCATAGAAAAGCGACAAAAAAAACAAACCTGACAACCCTGAGTGAGCACATCAGGTTTAATGGAAAGGATGGACGCCTTAAATGCCAAACACTCTAAGCTTTTATAGTTCAAGTGAGTTGAATGACTCATGATATGAGCGACCTACCATCTTGCCATCTTGACTGTGAAACTCCAAAGGTGATAATATATTTAAGGAAGTGAAGAAAGGCAATAATCCTTTCAGCTTTTATTGAAAGTGACAGATGGAATAGAACAACTGTGGATTAGCAAGTGGGCTATAATGAACAAAAGGTAATGAAAAATCACAATCGGCCATAATCCTGGGCAAAATCTTTTTTTTTTTTTNGATGGAATAGAACAACTGTGGATTAGCAAGTGGGCTATAATGAACAAAAGGTAATGAAAAATCACAATCGGCCATAATCCTGGGCAAAATCTTTTTTTTTTTTTTTTTTTTTTTTTCTTTTTTTTTATTGCTTGCTTTTTTTAATCTCTTAACTTTTTCACAGCCTTTGAGTGGATGGTATAAAATGAGGAGGCCTGATATAAAAACCTGGCATAGTGCTTCAGCCCATTTGTTTAGGCCTCATTGTGTGTTAAATGTTTTAAAACACTAATTCATTAATGAGCTCTCTTATCTACATTTATAAGTTTTTAAAACAAATCATATATGTCCACATGTACTGCATTCTGCAAATAGCTGTGCTAAGGTTAAATGTTAAAGGATCTGTGTGTGTGTGTGTGTGTGCCTGTGTGTGAAATATAGCCGTACGGTGTTGTGTGTTCATTGTGCTCTAAATGGTAATGCAGCAGAGTCTATCTACATTGAGTAAACGCACAGGGAGTTTCCCGCCACAAGCCTGCCAACTCCTCTCAGCCGGCCCCAGTGGGTTATCAAAGCAGACACTTGGCAACCTACTTTCCGAAGCAAAGCATCTGCCCATTCAGAGGCAGTGGGGCTAATGTCAGACTCTATCATTCTTACGTTCAAAATGACCTTGGCATCAGCATGTACAGCAATAACTGATGCACGGGTTTTAAGCGCAAGAGGGAGAAAATATAACTGCAAATCAATTCAAGTTTCAACGTGGGTCCTTGTGACAGCCATTACTAAAACAAAGTCACCTTCAGAGCGAGCAGAGGTGGCCATTACTTCTTTAAGAGGTGGGTTATTGATATTCTGTTCAGTTTGGACATGCTTGCTTGCATTGCAAGTTTTGGAATTGGGCGTCCAATTGAAAAATGCACACACACAAAGACACTCAAGAGACACTTTAAAACATCTGGCATCTGTTTAACCTTCTGTCCGTCTGTATGTCTGTGCGTCTCACTCTCTCAAAAGACACTTGAAGGAGAGACTGGAAACCGTGACTCATCTGCAAAAGGCACAGGTGAAGCCAGCACAAACATAAATCCATCCTGCATTAATTATGACTGCACTGCAACAAGAGAGGATGGACATATACCAAACTACTATAAAGTACAATTCTTAATGTTTTTCTTAGAAAAAAAATGTAAATGCAGAACCTAGAGAAGTGCTGAAGTGAAACAGGAGGTTATACAGGCTTTGATTTTGCTGATGATCCCTTCTTATACTCCAGTCTCTGGGCCATTCACAGGAACACCTGATTTTCCAAGCACCCTCTGTTTTCCACTTGTGGAAGGAGGAAATACCTTTATTTGCTTTATTGCAGAGGGTTAGATAACAAGATTGGTACCAGTCCTAACTGTATGGCAATCGAAAAGCTACAGCTAGCAACGGGTTAGCTTAGCACAGAGACTGGAAACAGGAAACAGCTGACATAGTTCTCTCCAACTCTAACTACCAGCACTTCTAAGCTCTCTAATTGAAGGTATAATTTGCAGGAAGACTGTATCACCAGTGAAAATGAAAGCCAACTCCAGCTTTGTCTACTTGGCGTTTTGCCTTGCTCTATTTGAGTTTTGTTTTTTTCAGCGCTGTGTTGGTGGTTTCCATAGCTTCCTCTTGGATGCTTGCTGCCTACAGTCTGGCACCTGGTCACTGTCATTTTATAAAGTCCCAACCTCAGAGGGAGTACTTTTGCATGAGTTTCTATGTTGTTTTTTAGGGAAAATCCTGCATTTAAGACAAGAAATAGTCCTAGCCCACCATACAACTGCAACTCATTAGTTTTACATTTTGGTTTGGTGTGGATCACACAAGATATAACATGTTTATTTGTGAGCTATAGAGGTGTTGGTAGGTGGATTTTGTTACAGCTGGGCAAAGACAGACTGTTTTCCCCTCACTGTAACCAGTTTTTGTAATGTGAACAGTATTTTACTGTAATATGTTCAGTGAGATACTGTAAATTGTGCATACAGTAAATAAATTACTTGGTCGCTACTGTAATTCTTCTCTACTGTAAATCAATTAACAGTAGTATGCCACAAGAAATTGACCAATGGACCTTTTTCTCAGCAGACATTTTGACATGTCATAGTATGAAAAGCACAGGTCCATACTGTGAACACTAACGATAGCTGCATTTCTCGTAGAGGAGGCCTTGGTATTGTCAGTGTTGGTTCACTAGAGAAGCTTACTGTGAAACTTAATGGAACTGAGCCATCAGCTTCATCTGTGCTTTTCCGACTATGACAAGTAAAAATGTCTGCTGTGAAAAAGGTCACTGGCCAGAGAGATTTGATTTTAAGGCTTTTTTTTTAACAGTTTTGGTGGAGAAACAGTGGTAAAATGAAAAAGAGAAAAAAAAGTGGCTGAGCAGTTTGTCAAACTACCTCAACAAAAACTGAAATTATATTATTTCTGTTATGATTTTATGTAATACTAAGACATTTTCAAATGTTTAACTTCTTAACCTAGACTTGGGACACTTTTTCCCCACTGTCTTGTAATTTTGTAATGTTAGCTAAAAGAGAGAGATATATAACATCAAGTGTTAAGTTAACCTGTCGATCACATTAACTAAGCTAAGTTACATAAAGGTTATTAAAGTTATCTCACACTGGTCTTTGAGATCACCAAAATATTATCAATTATTACATTTAGAATATTCTTAACCATTTTAATGGTGTTATTGGGTTGGAATGACCGACTGTTTCTCTTTCAGTGGCTCAGCACTCTCAGGAGGAGTCTCTGGTAATGTCAACTTAGATGTTGGAGCCTTTTTCTTGCTTTGGGTACTTGCACTGGTCTAGATTGAAATATCTCAACACCTGTTGGATGGATTGTGATGACATGTGGTTCAGATATTTATGTGAAGTTTAGTTATTTTGGTGACCTTCTGACCTTTTATGATTACATGTGTAATGTTAAATAATGATGTACAATAAATTACTGTAAAATTTCCAGCAACCATTTTAGTGTGCTGTTTCCAGTCTTTGTGCCACGCTCAGCTAACAGGCTGCTGGCTGTAACTTTATATTTACCATCAGCTTCACCTGTTAATCTGCAGACATAAGTGATATAAGTCTATTCGTAAGTGTATTTCTCAAAGTTCTGAGATGTTTAACTTTAAGAAGGGCATTGCTCAGTTTTCTCTCATGGTGGCATTTATTTATATCTCACACTGACTCATTCTAAATTTATATAAGAGTAAACCATCGCCCATTTTGCCTGCATGCATGTGTGTGTGAGAGAGAGAGAGTTTACCTGCATGCTTTTCAGTCTGACAATGGCTTAGCAGAGTGTCTTTGTTTGGGCTTAGCCTCCTTTGTCTCTCCCTGCTCTCTGAGAGCTGTGTCTAGTGTTTTAAGTGCCTGACAGCCAGAGGTACTCCACCTGTAGCTTCCACCCTCTACACCAGCGTGTTGCAGATGGATTTTAAATACTCTGCTTTTGGCAGTTTCCTGCATACCATTATAGAGTAAAGGTCAGACAGAGGTAAATATCACTTTATTGTTATGTGTTTCAAATATTTATGTCCTTTGCTTGAGAGTGTGGCAGCATTGTTAGCTGAGGATGTTGAGACGATTATTAATTAATGATTATATCTGTAATAAATATCTATGTACAGTAAGTTTAAGAGGTGACATATCACAAGCAAATTAGATGAGCATGCAGCAATGGCCACTAACAGCAACATATAGCACAGGAGCAAGCAGCACAGCCAGTCCAAATTTTTGGTGAATGACCAGCTGGGATTTGGTGTCAGTCATCATAGGTTCATCTCACAATCACTGACCTATAGTACACTGTCTTGATAGTGTGGCTCTTTTAGTGACTGGAGACAGTCTAGAATGGAGAAAGTGATTGTTTAGCTGTACTGCACAACAACGTGGAAATAGTCACTACATCACCATCAAAGTGTCCAAATTGTGAAATGAATTTTGGCTGCAACTTTGGCTGCTTTGTGAGTACTGGCAGACACGTCTGGAGCTTGCATGGCTGAAATGAGAATTGTTTTCAGTTTGTGATAAAGTCTGTTCTACAACAAATCATAGCTAATATCCTTACTCTTTGTGTCGCAGAGTATAATCATGTGAAGTCACACATCATGAGCTGAAACATCTGCACCACAGAACTGAGACATCAAGTCTTTTTAAGAAACTAAAGTCATGGTCAAACTGCAAATGATTTGGAGGAGATAAACACAGGCTACAGAGTGTGTTTGTGTGCCTGTGTGGATGTGTTGTGTGAGTGGGTATGCATATATAAGAGGCAGTGATAGAGTTCTGCAGTGTGGTGTCAGCTCAGATGATACGTGAATGTCTTGCATCTGGTCTGAGGCTCAAATCCCATCACTGAGAGTTTAACAATGTGAACAACATACAGATTACAGCAGTTACTTCCAAAAAAACAAAAACAAACTATATTGCAGTGTTGGGGGCAACATGTTACAGTAATAGCTTACTTTTTAGCAGTAACAAAGCAATATAATGTGTATCCAATGTGGATTTTGGTTAATATTACATTTACAATGTCACGTAATGTGTTACCATCCTAAATAAACTGTTTATTCTTTTCATTTTTCATTCATCCACAATGATCCACACCGCTCCACTTCCACCCAGGTGCCACCAGAAAAAAACATCCCCCAAAGGCTGTTGTGTATTGTCATGTCATTCATTATGCGTTACCTTATGGAAGGGTGCCGGTGATCACGTGTGCATCATGTCCAGTGTGTTTCCATTCATATACCTACATCTTATCCCATTCTGCTTTTGCATCTTAAGGCTGCTTGAAAGCAGCGGGGATAATCAAAATGTTTTGATGTAAGAAATTCATACTGAAGTGCTCATGTTAAAGTGTGTAAAGCATCTCCAACTTTTGTTAAAGGGTCAGTTCACCCCAAAGTCAAATTACGTATTACATACCTCTTACCTGTAGTGCTATTTAGCAATCTAGATTGTTTTGGTGTTATTTGCCAAGTGTTGGAGATGTCAGCAGTGGAGATGTTTGCCTTCTCTTGAATACAATGCAACTTGATGGCACTCAGCTTACAGTGCTCAAGCTTCAAATAGAAACTGTTTTCTTCCTACAGAATTACACCTGTACACCAACTGTATCACTGATGGATGAGAGGTCTGAGCTCATTACAGTGTGAGTTGTAAACATTAATGGTGTCCTCCTCATAGTCCATGAAAATAACAGACGTAGCAACTGTGACATCAACCATTGGTTTGTCGACTCACAATTTGAAGCCTCAGATTCAGCGTTAAGGCCGTCGACATCTTGGCTTTTTGGAGTCAGATGTGACCATATATGGGCTACAGCTTAATGCTTTGAAGGAGCGAGGGGTGGTTCTGACTAAGAAGCTGAGGACACTATCAGTAGACAGCCTGTCGCTCATGGTAACCCAACCTTAATTATGTTGGCTAGCTCAGCAGATGCTTGCTTCCTTCTGTGTAGTGATACGGTTGGCAGATGTTGTTTGAAAGAAAGAAAACAGTTCCCACAGAAACTGCTCACAGCAAGGTCTGAATTACCTTGAGTAACCAGGTCATGCTATTGAGTTCTTCCTTTTTTTGGTTTTGTTTGTTTGTTTGTTTGTTTTGGTGGCTGAGTGCAATCAAATTATATTCAAGCGAAGGCAAAAATCTCACACCAAAACAATCTACATTGATCAACGGCACTACAACTAAGAGGGCAAAAATATCTTTTTGATTTTGGAATGAACTGTCCTTTTGATGCATTTTTCTTAATCATTTTACAAAACTCCACTATAATTAAATAAAATATTATTTTTATTATCTTTATTCATCCGTCCAGCCACAGAGGCAGTCTGATAATGATGAACTTGGTTCTCCTGGTTGCCATAAGATCCGAGATCTATTAGTCCTGAAGAAAGGCACGTGGAATTTCTGAGCATGAGTGGCATGTTCGGTTAAAATGAATTTTATCTCCAACAAAGATGCCTAATTACTGCAAAGTATCATGTGTGGCTTAAATGAAGCTCAGCGGGACACTGAATCTCTCCAGGGAAGAAACTTGACCTTCCCATCCTCTTTTTATAGATCAAACTGAAACTAGGCCTCGAAGAGATTCAGCCCTCTGAAACAAGACTTACAGATGTATACCCACCATATAGATATCTACTGCTAGGCTTTGCTATAATTCCCAGCAGGAAAAATAAGGCATGGAGGAAGAATGATGACTGTGAATTATTCCGAGTATTATGACCGGTGGCAAGTGCTTTAATTAGGACATATCTTGATTGCTGAAAATGAGTGGGGATCCAAACTGTGAGACATTCCTCATAAACTCCACATGACATGCGAGAACAGGGTATCTGGAGGGATACAAGCTTGATTCCAACATTATGATTTACTGGGTGACAACAATTTATACATATAATTTCTATATACATTTTAATTAACTGAAGATATACTGTATACATTTTCTATCATTTATAAGACCCCCGGTGATCTGTGGCTCCATGGGTCCTGTCATCCAAAATTAATTACTGTAAGTAGAGCATCTTTCTACTGGGGGGGAACTCTACCAGTTAGCAACACCAGAGTCAAAACATGTAAACAAAATTTACCATATTTAAGAACAAAGCCTTAAAATAGCATCGCAGTTGAAAACTTAACGCAGAGGTGGTGATTTGCTCACTGACTCTTTGCCAGTGTCCATAGATCCCGTTTGTCAGATTAACACGTAATTTATAGTTCTGCGTTGAATCGACGCGTATGTTACGACGTAGGATCCACATCGATTTGGAGCCTACGTCGTAACTTACGCCGTAGCCTAATGTGCACCTCCCCAGAACTGAAACTATGCGTCGCAGTGATGCAGACCTTCTGCCTGTCACTGTTTACTGACACCCTTTCCGTCAGGGGAAATGGAGCTTACTTTTAGTTCACAGATAAGAAACAATAAATTGTGAAGACAATAAGGCCTCCACTAAAATAGCATTTTAAGTCTTGTGTTTGATTTATCCTTCTGGGATTTATACTTTGGGATTTATCCAAGTTTCATATGAGAAGAGGGAAAAATCGCCGGCCGCTAGGCTAATCAGTACAATGTAAAATGCCATAGGTTTGTGCTAATAACGTTAGCATGTTGTATTTGTTTAAAAAACGTGTTTAGAACAGGACAGTTGTTTTGTCGGTGAACCTTGTGAGTTATTATGTACCGTTACCTTTGTTAAATGCTGCCGTTGTCCCTGGTTTTATATGAGAAGGGGAAAAGGTCGTTAGTTGCTAGGCTAATTTATACAATGTAAAATGCCATAGGCTTGTGCTAATAACGCTAGCATGTTGTATTTGTGGAGGAAATGTGTCCAGATTAACGTGTAGTGTTTGTCTGTGAATGCTGTGAGTTGTAGTGAAGCCATTTGGTGTACTTGTTTTTCAAATCATCTCTATTAAGCAATACTGAATGTGTGTTTTGGGTGTTTTTTTTAATCAACTAAACTTAACAGCAGTTCACAGAAACCTCTGCCGCCATCTAGTGTTTTGGAGGTGTAACTGCAGAGTGACACAGACACACCACCGCACAAGTATAAATGCTCACAACGGCACAGGCTACGTGCATAGGGTCTCCACACAATCATAAATCCCCTTTAACACATTCCCTGCCAGAGTATTATTTTTAAGTTGCCAGCCATCTGCAGCATTTTTGAACATATTCACTAATCTTTCAAGACAGAATAATTTGTTCAATTAATATGTAAACGTATACACATGAAACTAAAGAAAAGACCTTCTGTTTTTAAACAAAACAAACAAACATTTTATTCTGTTTTATTCAATTCCTTCCAACGCTTGAATTTGTGCATTTTTATAAAAATGCTGAGAAAAAAGCATTTTTGTCACAGAATGTCATTTTCGAGTACAAAATCAATTTCACATTTATATTTTTTGTTTTTTCTCATTTCTTTAGGTCAGTTTGAGTTGTTTAAATGACAATTATAATAATGAAAATAATGTTCTGTTTGAGGTAAAGCAGACCAAGTCGCCGCGTTCAGCGATTGTTCAGTGCTCTGTTGTCTCCCTCTCCTCTGTGGTCGTCTTGTGTTGTGTGTCACTGTCACCGTCTTGGAGATCCCATTTTGTCCCACCTAACTTGTTTGCTTCTTCTTAGAAATCAGATTCGGAATGTTGATCAAAACAGGAATGTCGGAGTCTGAGTCCATCAACATCTCCACGGCTTGTGCTACCATAAACTTTTCTATCAGTGCCGGCATTTTCGTGCAGTTTAAAAGCCGCTACATTTCTGTAATCATCTTCTTCTGGTTTCCAGTAGATTTTCTTCTTTTGTTTTTGGACACACCAGAGCGCTGTTCTATTTCACTAGATGTGTAACAGGGCCCTTATCTTATAACAGTAAAAACAGGGATTGCCAAAATATCTCGTCAATGTCTTTTGTCTAAACCTAACCATGTAGTTTTGATGCAGCTGTGCCTGTTTCACAACTTTAACCATAAAACTATACTGTGACCTTTAATGGTCATTCACAAGCAATTCTGTCATTCTCTGTTAGGGTTGCCAATTTAGGAAATGCTCCTGTGAATAAGAGTGTAGGAAAATATGACCCATGTGGTCGTACAGGTTTGAGGGCTTGTTGGAGAGGGAAGAGCTACATTCTTTATTGTCATTCAGCAAACACCTATTATGTAAAACACTGAATGGCTGCAGAGAAGAATGTGTTCAAAAAACACACAAAGATAGGCCTCTCTCCCTGCAATAGTAAGCACACACAGACATGCCAGAGCATGCAGCTTTGGAAGATCAGTCAAATACTCTAGATGGGCAATGTTTCATCCGCAAGTATGTGGATTATCCAGGAATTTCAAGATATGAGCCACGCTAAATGTTTTCCATTTTTCTTCCATGCAAACAGCAAGAGAAGTGACACCTTAGCGATAGCTCCCCAGTGTCTGGGTCCCAGTCCCGCGCTAGGCCAGCAATCTGTTTTAAATGAACTGTTTGTGTTGCTGTGACACATTTGGTGTTATTTTAATGGCCTGGAAACCACAGAGCAATATCGTAAAGGATTATTATACCTTTAAATCACCTGTGAGAACCGATCCGAGTGCATAGGAATTCCATTAATCATCTTTGCCAGGGTGCAGCTCAAATTAAAGTCTCGTACTCAAAGGCACAGAAAACAAGCCACAAGGAAAAATACTTTCCACTTTCAAACGTTGGCTATGTTTTTCATTCCCAAACATGCTGTGTTTTGTTTCAACTATGTAATAAAAACACCAAAAGTCCAATGACTGTTACTATTTTAGACTGTATGATGATGGAAAAAATATCCCAATAGGGGAAGGAAACTGATTTGAAACCAAATGCTGTGGGGAAACAGTTTTGTGTGTTATACTTGGATCAATTTATGTTAAGCTTCACCTCGCAGCTGAAAACTCTGAGACAAGAGGGTGTCTAATGTGTATCTAGAGCTCAATCTGTAAAGTAATTTCTCTTTACTCCACATAATCCAGGAAATCCATGATTTATGTCCACTGTGCTTCTTGCTACCTGGAAATTTAATTTAAAGGGATTTTCTTCAGAAAGGTGTTTGCTCGTCTGTTTAAATGTTTGTAAGTATTCTAAATGAAATATACCAGTATTCCATATAATGACCCACAGCCACATGACCTGACCAGATCTCATTTTGTTTCCAAAAATGACAGTTTTGGGAGAGACATCACATGCAAATACCCCTCCAAAAAAAAGGATGGATATGAGACAGACAAGTAACCAACCACAGTAAGCCAATCAATAAATCAGCCAACAGGAACTCCATGCCAACATCACTTTAATTGCCTGTTCCTCGCTGAATGATTCAGGTTTTGCAGAGGGCTTTAATGAGGTGTTGAATTTCACTGCAGGGATTGAAACACAGGCAATTAAAAGGCAGATGTAGTATGGCCCAGGTGAACTGAGGGAGTGAGAACAGGAGACAAAAGGAAAGAAAGTACCAGATATTAACATCCTCAAAACTGATGGACAGAGCAAGGGTCCTAAACGCACCGCTGCTGAAGCTTTTGATGAATATGAAAAGCCTACAAATGCAATAAACAATGGGAAATATGCAGCTCTGCTTTTTATTTTTTTTATTATTATTATTTCAAGCAAGCCACTGTTGCTGCCTCCATAAGTACATTTAAAATCCATCTATTCCTTTGTTGCAGCAGTTATTGTTTACCGTGGGAGAGACTCGCATATCCTGTGCTGGGTGGTTATAACATTAACAGTAAAATTTTGAACTCATATGCTGAGTTTAGTGTGAACCATTACTTCACAGTCAACTTATAACACCACACACAGTGCTAACTGTATTCACAGTATTATGCATTTCCCAGGGTGGTTATTTTGACTCTGCTTGCATGCAGGACACGAGGGGACGGGAAATGAAAGGTGAAGCCAAACATTGTTGAAATAAGCTACTGTAAGCTTTACTCAGGATTGTCCCAGAGGGCGAGAGGAAGCCAAGAGCTGCACGGCCAACTGAACACAAGTGGAGGAGGGCAGAAATGAAGCGAGAGAAGTGGAGCTATAATTTACCTCCCAGGTTTGAAATTAAATCGATTTGTTTTGCCAGTGGATGATACAAAGCTATCCTTTTGTTTGCGTATGCATTTTTGCCATTTTTGCCTTCATTAGATAATTGACAAAACAGAACACATGGGGAAAGAGAGCAGGAAGGCTAAGCGACTAATATTCAATCATTGTTCCCTGAGTGACACACATTATCATTAGCATGTTTTGCCTGTTTTATTTTACAATTTTGATTACTCCCATGTCTTGTGGAATAACTATCAGGTTAAACGAGTGTTTCAGTGATTCTCAAGAACCTTTTTACTTGTCATTTACATTTCATTTACATTTCATGCTTTTATGCTGATGATGCCCTCATGAATACTGACAATCAAAGCGCGGCCGTCTTTCCTTTTTATATTGATTAGGTCAAGAGGTTGTGATTCATCTGCATTTACTTGTAAATGAGGTTATGTTAGTGTTCTGCAAGGCACAAAAATCCTGTTTCATTCATTAAGAAGCTATGATTCGTAATCACTCTCAGTATGTGTCAGATATTTGGCTGCTTATTCCCAAAATACCAATTAGTAATGGTGTATTGCAAGTAGGCAGTTGCTGCAATGATACTTGTAGTTTGTTGCCAAGGTGTAAAGCTAGGACATAATGGGTGATTTCAAGGTAGAGTTGGGCGATATGGCTAAAAATGTTATCACGATGAACATTTTCATAATAGCTGATATTGATTATTGACCTTAAAAAGTCAAGTTATTTTTGCTCCTGAGTGTAATCATATGGTTAATTGTGGTTTATACCAATATAATTTGCCAGAACATTACAGTTGCCAAACAGCAGAACTTTTCATAAATGTTAGGTAGATTCAAATGAATTATCTGACAAAAATGACAAATGACGAAAACTCTGTCTGTGGGTGTGTGTGTGGGGGTGTGTCTGTTCCACGTTTTTCTCCTCAACTGACTTGGTCAATCCATGTGAAATTTGGCACAGTGGTAGAGGGTCATGGGAGGATGCAAATTAAGCTATATTACATCAATTGGCCAAAGGGGGGCGCTATAGCAACCGACTGAAATTACAAACTTTGAATGGTCATATCTCATGCCCTGTATGTCGTAGAGACATGAAACTTTGCACAGAGATGCCTCTCCTCGTGAGGAACAAATTTGCCTCAGAAAACAATAACTTCCAGTTTATAGATTTTCCGCCATTTTGAATTTTTTGAAAAACACTTAAAATCTATCTCTTCCTAGGAAGTTTGACCGATCTGCATGAAACTGAACATAATCTAGGGACCAATATCTAAAGTTCCCTCTTGGCAAAAGTTGGAAAACTTACTAAAACTGAGCTTCTATAAAGCAATGACTTTAACTATCTGCCTTTCAACATGCTTCCTCAACTACTAATGTACAGTTTTAGCCCACTAACTATCCCACTATTTAGTGGGATAGTAGTGGGATATGGTACTACTGTACTTTCAATAAAGCAATCGTACTATCAAATTCACAAAAACTCTGTCTGAATACATTGCCCTTCTTAATGGGTTCAGTTGACTATTTAATCTCCAATTTCCTATGACCTGTATCCCAAACACACACCATGTGAAACTGTATGTGGGCAACTGTGCACTCAATGGGTATGGACTAGTAATCAAAATAATGTCAAAAAATAAAACTATAAATGAACAATAAAGTCTTGATTCTGGCCAGAAGCATGTCAAACTCTTTGTACGGACAGATCTGAACGACTTTTCAACCCACAGTATTAATTTCTGCCATATCTCAATTAAAATAGTAAAAAAAGAAAAAAAGAAAGATTGGGTTTGATGACCTTGTGAAGTAGAGGGGGATCATTTGTTGCCACTGAAAATCTGTCTGACACAACTGAGGCAGATATCATATTTCCAACCTTTATACCTTTAGCCATACTCGTGCCTTTAGTCACGTTATGTCATATCATTCTAATGAAATAGCCAACTAGTCAGTGTGCTTGCTAACTTACCATTACCATAAGATGAGTCATATGTAAAGATTCTGTGGCTAACGTTAAGTGGCGAATTTAGGTAGCACTGCCCCGTTGTCACACTGTTATGGTCAAAATAGTTGTACTAGAAATACCTTGAGTGAGTTGAATGTTGTTGTAATGTTACAACAGTACCATATGCATTACTCTCTTCTTTTTTTGTTGTTCTTCTTTTTGTTCATGGCAGGTGACTGCTGGCATTTAAGGTGCATAACTGCCCCCCTCTACTAGCATATGGGTAGTGTAATTGTATGGAAGATTTATTAAACATTTACTATATCTCTGTCAGTTAAAATTGACATTGAGATCATTCTCATTAATGTTTTTTTTTTTGGCCAGCCCTATTTTCAGGCAACATTATTTGTTTGTTCATACATGTGTTACATGCTGTCTTTAGGTGCTGGGATTAACCACGAGACAGGGAAACAATGGTCAGTCAGTAAAAAATAGTGTCTAAGGGGACAGGCAAGCTGGTTTAGAAGGGGGGAACTTTCAGATGGACTTTATAGAGGTTTGTTAGGCATCCATTGTTGTTTAAAATATTTCTCGGGGTCATTCGGTTCTTTAATTTATCTTTTTCTCTCCCTGCACTCAGTTTTTTTTCAACTGTAATCTCTCACTCAGTGAGCTGAGAGTAAACCTGGATGCCAGTACAGTAGAGGACTTTTGAGGGCATTACAAATCACGTTATCTTGCAATCTGTTAAACACTGCTTTAACATTGTTGTTTCATTGTACAAAGTTTTACACAGCAGTTCGCAGAGTAGGTTGTATGTTTAGAAGTCGAGGCAGCTCAGGATATTTAATAGGTTTAACTGGATGACCTGGGACAGGGAATGCACTTTGGGAATTCACTTTTTAAACACAGTATTTTATATTCTGCTTGGTTCCTTTAGATATTACCGTCACTTGTCTCTTCCTGTTCTGTGCTCGGTGCTTTGGGGGTCATGTTTGAGCGTAAAGTTTACTGTGATTTCACAGGGAAATTTGTCACACTGTGGTACTAGTATACTGTATATGTAAGCTGTGTCAGCGCTCTGATGTGGCATATTGTTTTGTAGTTCTTCTGTGTTTTAAAAGACTGCAAAAGCCATTATTAGAGTTGTTGTATTTTGCTCAAGCAGGGCCGAGATTTTGCTGTCCATTCACAGAGCCACAGTGTGTTTGGAAAACCAAATGTATAAGGAAAATCTTTCCAAAGACATTATATTCATGGCTGCATTCAGAGGGTTTTCATATTAATTCACAGTACACTACTTTTCATTTTCATTTGACTGCCGAGGTGATGGCAGTACAAAAGATGTTCTCCATTACAACAAGCAGCTCAGATAAACCATTGTGATTTATGGTCAGCCAAACTCCTGTTTATGCTAATGGAGCATGGTTAATGGGGCAGACTTAACAGTGTCTATTATCAAGTAATCACAATTTGTTCCCCTTACACTTAACGGGATTGGGAGGTCTGGATTTCTCCAACAAACAGGCGGTGGGTTGTAATTAAGGCTGCGAAGTGTCACATGGAAGAGTGAACAACAGGGTAATGGTTGTTATGGCAGCACTCCATTCACAGCTGAAAAAGTCTGAACCTGATCATCTCTTGCTGTCATGGGCATATACTATAAAAGCAAAACTAGGGCGTGTTTGATGAGGGGCTGAAAGGGATCCTTTAGCAGAAATTAGAGCATGCATTAACTGCATTTCAGGGAAAAATGAAAATTGACACAAGCCTCAGCCACCCACAGTGCCACCACCACGATACATTTGAGCTAATCATTATCCGAGCACAATCTATTACTTTAAGTGCTGAGTGTGTCATGGCTAATTATTTATTTGAATAATACATGCTCACATAGCAGCACAGTATGGATGTTTAGAGTTTATGATTATACAGGATTTTTTTTTTTTAGTTCAGGTCTGACAAAATGTGCAAAATAGCTGGCTTCGGCAATGTTGTAGTCATACTTGCCTTCATAAACTTTTCTGTTCTTTGTACAGTAGTGCATTCTGTTCATTTTGGGATTACAAATTGAAATTGATGTGGATGAAGCAGAAAGATGCACTAAAAACATAGCTACACTAACTTACTCCCAGATTGAATTTAATATAATAAATGGATGATATCAAACACTTAAAAGGCGCTGTAATCTCCCAGGTGTTTTCAATTTTGACGGCTGATTAGACGATTTTGAGGATCAAGCTGGGTGGAGAGATACTGGGAGGTTGCCCACATAATCACGCACACTCCACTATAAAAATCATAATGATGAGTTTATTTTCAATCCTAACAGGGGCAACAAAAGCATCAAGCATGTTCAAAATAAAATAATTAACATACCTGTGTGAGTGTGTGGGGGCTTTAAGTGGGATTTTTTTGTATTGCCATTTCAAACTGTTACTTACCACAGAAACTTAAGAGCCTCACACATAACGTAAAGATCTTACAGGTGAATGTCTTGTCCAACACTTATTATCAATTCAACTTAATTTCTGAGAAATCATATTTTGTCCATCAGTTTGGCTAACAAAACAATACCCATAAGATTTGACCAATGTTATGAAGAAGAAGCCACTCAGAGGTGGGGTTTAGCCAACTTCTCTGATGAAATGAGTATTCAGCACAGATGATGTACTTTTTTGAGTACAAGTATCATCACAGTAAAACATATACTTGTGACTATGGAAAACTCATATTTGAGTAGGTGTGTTCAGCTTTTACTCTTGTGAGCTCATGTTTCATGAATAATTTTCGAATAAATAATAAATATAGTAACTTCTTCTTAACTCCTATCAATTTAAGGTTAGAAAAATAACTGGTTTGGTCCCATCCAGCTCTGGTTGAGTACAGATATAGACCCTTTAGGGCCGATGTCACAATGACATCAGTTTGTTAGCTGGAGGCAAAACATGACCTGCCACCACAGGGCTGTAGGCTACATAGAAGTCTTGAAATGTCATCTTGTTGTGTTATTGAGAGCCAGAATAAAAGGATTCATGGCTCAAAACATAAATTTTAATCACATACCAGCCACCACTGCCCATCAACAAAAACACAGTCAACTATGGTTAAATGTGATAAGACGAAAGGACTGGAGGGAGGCGATCTTTAAAATTGCTCCCTTGTGCAGCGCACACCTCATATCAGGTTAGGGAAAAAGTATTTCCTGTTGTAGGGATGAATAACGTTATGTGTATTAAGGGTTATCATGTCCACCTAATCAGAAATTGGGAAGGTATTAAGAGGAATATTGGATTTCTCCGTAAAGTTAACTTTTTAGCGCATTAGCTAACGTTAGCTACGGTGGCAAAACAAACTGGAGGAAACTGTTCAAGTGTTTTCCTCATTTGTAAGATTGGCACAGTAATCAACCACAAAGCCGACCATCCCACCTTCAGCAGTCCTATCAAATCATCCATCCACTGAGTGAGAGCAAACAGGTCGGCTAGTCTGGTCCCGTTGGTCAGTGTTAACTTATTCAAGTAACACTCGTGATCCTGGTGAGTGAGTGACCTGACATGGTGCATTCATAAATTCAGTCTGACACTCTACACTAAAACGAGAGCGCTGTTGGTCAAAGAAATGGAGCGTTATATTTCTATGAATTAATGAATGGTTAATCAAACATTCACTCCGCTTAGCACTCTGCTGCTCCGTCTCCCCAGACTGCTGAGAGTGCGCTGCTACTCTGAGTGTGCCGCACTCTGTTTGTGAACAGTCCAGTTTGTGCCAGATTACACGCCAGCACTCGGAATGAGTATTTCTGAATGCATCACCTGCATCATCTTTCTCCATTGTCCAAATTAAGCCAACAGAACTTGCTAGCTAGCGCTGGCTAATGTCTGTGAAGAATTAGCCTCCAGCTAAGCTCTGCCCACCAAAAAACCATCATACTGTTCACTAACAGTAAGAGGGTCTATGTATTCGGTTGAACAGATACAATGACTACGTTTACATGCACACCATATTCCTGTATTATTCGGAATATCATCGATATTCCGGTTGCGCACAAGTCATGTAAACACGTGCATAACCCGATTAAGGTCATATTCCAGTTGGAGAATATTCCGAATAAGACCCCTGGCATATGTTTTAACCAGAATATTGTGACATGTATGTACCTTAATCGGAAAATGCCCCGTACCGGAATATTCAGTTACGTCTGTGCATGCTCGATTCGCAAAGAATCCTGAGTTGTCGGTGTTGTTATGGTTATGGCAAGCGGGGAGAACAGCAGAACTGGCTTCGTACCTTCAATCCACAGACTCTGGGGGGCTCTGGCTGGCGTGAACGGCATAAGCTGGAAGGAAAGGTCCATACACTCATTCACCTTTTCTTCTCGCTCTCGTCTTCCATTGTTGAGGACAAAATGGATCAGCAGGAGCGTTGTGCAAAAGCGCAAGTAGAACAACACAATGGAGGGGTATGTCGGAAACAAACATTACAGCTTCTGTTCATTGTAAACACTTCTTCTTCTTCTTCTTCTTCTTCTTCTTCTTCTTCTTCTTCTTATTCTCCTTCTTCGTCTTCGTCTTCTTCTTCTGAATTTCCAGCAGACCAGACGCCTATAGGCGTATCGCTGCCCCCCGCAGGTTGAGTGTTGCATTAAATACGAGCGTTTCTGGTAGGCCAGTAGCCCGGGGTCTTTTCTGGAATACGCCGAAACACAGAAATATGTCAATTAACATGTAAATGGAATATTCCAGTTGCTGCAGCGCATATAAACACCTTATTCGGAATATTACCTTAACCAGAATATTGACCTTAATCGGAATATGGTGTGCATGTAAACGTAGTCAATGACAGATAAAGATACAGATAATGGTGTACTTGCTCATCCCTACTTAAAGGCGTTAATCAGAGCAGCAGCTAATTAAAAATGCTATGCTGTTGAATTTGTGGACAAAACACAATGCTATGGTTGCTGAATTAATCCAAAATTGACGCACAGTAGAACCCAAAAGTAAATTTAGGATGTAGATTTCTCCCACCACTAACAGTGCACGGAATTGTAAGCCCCATGATTTGATGCCTTTTGCTAAAATGTCAGAGTTGTAGTTATCTTCTCCCTTGTGGTTTTCACAGTATGTGCACAGGCTTGTACCTTTAACTTTGAATCAAAGAACCAGGTATTTTCTAATGAAGTAGTTCATCTTTTGTACTGGTGATTGAACTGGGAGAGTTTCATGCCCAAAGTCTGAGTCACGCAACATGGGCTATGAAGGGGAAAAAGAATTGGACTTTTACCTTCAGCACCAAGGATGTCCAAAATAGCTCCCCCTGCTCTGCAGCTCTATAAATTCACCCAACCTCAAACTGGTGCCTAATCATGGAAAAAAAAGTATTCAAGATGCTGGTGCCTTTATTTTCTTCTTTGCTGCCTTACTTTAATCTCACAATTAATTCAGAGCCCCGAGGGACTGCAATGTTGAGTTAATGTGTTTGATTGTCTCATATGAACAGTATTATGTACAAATGTGCAGAAACATTCTAGATATTTGTGTCAGATTATGCTGCAGGTAGAGTTTTGATGCCATACTGTGTAAATAATCTTACATGAAGAGTTTATTTATTTATTTTATTTTCTTTTTTTAACTTTTTTTTTTTTTTCCAATTCTAAAATGTAGGGCTCTTACTGTACTAAGTCTTGAATAACAAATAACAAAATAAACATCACAGAGTGTACGGTACATTTCTTCCCTCCTTGCCTTCCCTTCTCTACTTTCCACCTCCCCTCATCCTCATTTCTGTTGAGGTTTTCATGTGAAACAAGTTGCTAAACAGCTGTTCTTCTTTGTCTGCAGTCACTTGTGTGCTGCCTCACTTAGTTCATCCCTTGATCTGTCATGTTATCCTCATCCCAACCCGCCTCATATTCCCACTATATCCCACTGTTAGACAAGCCCCACTTCACTTTGGTTCTCGTTTCTTCTTCTCTTTTCATTTCTCTTAACCTTTCCTCTCCTTTATTTATTTTTTTTCCAACTCTCGTCTTTCCCCGTATTGCTTTTCAGTACTCTTCCAAAACCAAGCCTTCATTTACTGTAAAGGCCCCCTCCCAACCCTCCCCGTCTAATAACTCAGTAATGGTAGAGTTGGTCTATAGAGCCCCGAGCTATCAGCTTTTATGGCTCTAATTGTTTCTTCTGTGCCGTTACTTGTAAGACTGCTGTCGAGTGAATACAATTTAGCCACAGAGGGAAGCAACATTGAGCACCGATCCAAGACTAATCTCAGGCGCTCTCAGCGGACCCAGAGTCAAAAGAGGAAGCTAATAACATGATACTTGTGATGGTGTGAGCTTGAGGAGAGGAGAAAAAAAAGGAACCGGTGGAACAGTCCAATCATCGCGGCTCATCATTTCCTCAGAATTCAGTCATATATTGTGAAATATTTCATCTCATTCTCCTCCAGCTTTTATCATCCCCTTCTCCCTCCCCTCCCCCGACCCCCCCCTTTTTCTGTATTGTCACCATTTCTAATAGTGAGGGATTAACATTTAATATACTCTCCTGTCAAGGATTATGGAACAGGTGACACATTTTCATTTCGAGCTCGCTCCATCAAAGAGGATGCATACAAACACAGCATGCAGCAATATTTGATCTAGGATTAGTGTAAAAAGAAAAAATCACAAATGATACAAACAATTATGTTTGATGTAAGCTGCTTTTCATTTTTTGTGCCACAACTGGATTAAAATGATAAACCTTTTTTCCACTGATTTCTTTGAACATGTTTAACTCTCAAAATGTACCCTCCTATTCCAAAATGCAGGCCTACGGTACATACGCTCTATATGTGAATAAATAACGTCTATTCTTACTGCTTAAAAGATTTCCAGTAAATGATTTAACACATCTATACTCTGTATACCATAAATCTGAGCGACAGAGGGACTGACTGAATGACAAAGCGTATTATCATCCTGTTTGCTCTGCATTCACAATCACAACTCTCCAGCAGTCATAGCTCATCAGCAGTGTCAGGCCATATAACAGAACCAAACAGCCTCTTGACACTGTAAGTGGGGGTTTCACTGCTAGCTATCATAGATAACCACACTACAACAAGCCCAGCCCGAGCATCGCTTTCTGCAGGCCAAAGGCTAATTGGCTGGCCTTCAGCCTGTGTCAGTGAATGGCAGGACGCAGGGATAATCATAGGCTATCAAAGAGCTTCCAGCTATACAAGCTGAGCTAACGGAGCCAGTGCAATCAGGCTGGATTAGGAATACTTATTTCTTTCCTTCCCTGATTTGTTGTTTGTTTGTTTTTTTATCTTACATATTTCATTTTCTATCACCCAAAGGGTACTTGAAATAAATTCCAGAATATATTCAGAAACCCCACATATTGACTGAATAGAAGACCCGCCTGATTAAAAGACAGTCCTCCCTTTTCCAATACCTGTTTTTGGAAAAGACTATTTGAAGATGAGGGACACATAATACAACTGGAACTGTTGAGAATGTTATGTGTAGTGTTGGGTAGTAGTGAATTACATGTAATTAGACTAGTAGTTTAACTACATTCACATTTGCACAGTGATTCAGGTAGTTTTTTCCATTTGTGTGTAGTTTACTACAGAAACTACAAACAATTGTGGGCCATAAAAGGAGATATATTTTTGTTTTGGTTTGGGGTTTTTTTCCCGACTTTTATTTTATCATCATTCTCTACTGTGATTCAAACATCCACCCCACTTTGACCTCAGGTAGTCATAAGTAATGATTACTGCTATTTATTAACAAATGTTCAGAGACGTTGTTGAATGCTAAGTTACCTTGAAAACTCTGTAATCCTGCTCAGTGCAATACCCCCACCTTGACAGATGCTTCTGAAGGCAAGTATGTTATTAAATACAAAAACCAAACTGACATTCGTTGCACTCTAAGTTGGGTATTTTTTAGCAAAAAACTAAATTCAGTCAGGGACACTCTGGTCATAGATTTAACCATTTATTGCAACATATGGAAATACAGTTATACTTGGCACTGATGGCTCCACTCTTAAGATGCTCCCTGGATCAGACAAGCAGCATGCTAAACCAATACAGGGACAACAATGCAGAAAATCCCCCAGGGTGTACAAGAGTGGGCCCAAAGCAAGACATAAAATACCCTTTTAACCTTTAAGCTGTGTTTGGACTCTGAAATAGAAAGGTGGAGGCTGGGGTGGAGGAGGCAAAGCTTTGCCAGCAGCAGCAGCAGCAGCAGTAGTCTCTTAGACAGACGCCAATGACGTCAGCACGCTGGCTGACTCTGTCGTCTGTGGACATTCCCATAGGAAAGTTGTAATAGAACTAGCGCTGGCTCCCAGCGGCAGTGATGTGATTGGATCCAAATCTGTGTACTTCCGTACTTCCGTACTTCCTCGACCAACGGCTGATTAGCTATGCCTTTCACCCGCCTACACCAGAATTGCTGTTCATAGTACAACAGAAAAGGAAGTGTTCAGTGCATCGCAAGAAGAGAATAAAATGGATATGATTTCATTTGATTCAGCTATATTGCAGAGATGCAATGTCTCTGTTACATGTAACACAGGTGCCGCACCTATGGCAACACCGTCACATGGTCAGGATGTCCCTGCCCATTTCTATTACAAAACGAAAGACGAATGTCCCCAGACTCCCATTCCGAAGTAAGGGAGGCTGTGCCCGCAAGACTACAGCAGCAGTAGCGGTGTATGGCAGCATTAGTGTAGGCCATGTTTAAATGGACCGCCTCGCTGTGAGAATGGGCTGTGATTGGTGTGTGACTGATTAGAAGTAATGATCCAGTCAGCTGGCTGTCAGCTGGTTACGGCTGGGGCGCAGACTTCCGTGTCCTGCATGAACTAACGCAAAGCTTTATTTGAGTGATATTTCATGCTATCACAAGACTTTTCTGTATTATATTTGGTATGATTTTGTATCAGATGTACACCATCATTCTGATCTTTTTTTACAAAGTAGTTTGACCTACTTTATCTAAGTATCTGTATTTAACCACACACGATATCTCCCTAGGGTAGCTTTACTGTAGTTCAACATCTTCTAGTGAGAAATAATTAGTAGCTGGCAAAGCTTTGCTTTTAATGTAGCTTCCCCAACACTGATCATGTGGCTTGTCCAATTTTTGTGTTTTAATATTTGGTTGCTATGCCGAGTAAAGTAAAAGCAGAAGTCTTGGTTCTGATCAGTTCATTTGTCAAAAGTGTCCACATTTATGGGAAACTGGCGACATATTTGGCAGAAAGTTGCTTGTACCTGACGTTAACTAGCTTACAGTTAGCCTGACTAGTTCACTGTGTGCACCAGCAGTATGTTACTACATTGATTTCTGTTGCAAGATCACTGATGCTTTACTTGTCCTGTGATGATGACAGTATTGCTTACAACATTATTTGCCATTGCCATAAATGTCAGACTATAATGTAGTTGTAAGCAGATATAAGTGTTTATTATTGTATATTGCAGCAACTATATGCTGCTGTGGGAACCCAGAAGTGTACGCTGGTGTATGAACAGATATAAATGGTTATATAGTGTATAAGTTCCCTGGCCCCTGCAGTCTACATGTCAAAGTGTCCTTGGGCAAGATAATGAACCTCTGAATAGCTCCTGATGGCTATGTGAATGCTTAATGCTCTTGATGAGCAGGTGGCACCTTAGAGGGTAGCCTCTGCCACTAGCATAACACTAGTGTATGAATATGTGTGTGAATGAGTGAACACTGGCTTGTGTTGTAAAGCGCTTTGAGTGGTCACTATTGAAAAGCGCTACGTGCATGCAGGAGAACTTTATAATTCCTTACAAACAAACATGTAAAATGCAGCGTATAACTACTGCATATCATCTTATAAACCATAACTATGTTATAGCCTATGAAGCCTAAATTAGGGGACTTTAAAGTGCCAAATGCCTGATGGACTCCAGTATCCATGATTTTGATTTCAGATCCGACATTATTACCAGTCAGAAAGGAAACAAAAAAATACCACTGAGAAACGACGGTCTGTTCCTAGTTATACGTTTTCCATCTCTCAGGCAATGAGTTACACAAAAAAGGAAGGGATCACATAAAGCCTTCTTCATATCTCTTTTGACTAGATCTGAATGTGAGAGACCAATATGAAATAGGATAAAGGAAAAATAATGTGCCAGCATTTCTCTAAAAGATAAAGGGCTAATGTGTCCTTCCAAGAGATGAGAGTGTTGGAACAAAAGCCTATGAAAACTGTAGTCCTCCAGTCAAAGAGCCCCTCTTTTCAATGAAAAAGCAATATAGAAGATGAGGTGTGGCAGCAGCTGAAATGCATTTCCATTAGGAGCCAACCTCCTTGGCCTCTAAATGTGTGTTCTACTGTGCTTTTAGGCGTCTGTGTGTGAAATGTGTTTGTGTGTGTGTGAGAGAGAGAAAGGCACACACACAGCGAGAAAGAGAAGAAAACAGTATAAAGTTGATCTTTCTATATGTGATAAAGGACACACACAGATACATGCCAGTTGTGTTCCCTCTTAGAAGCTGTGCTGGTGTGTTTAATCCTGAAAACCCACACTCAGGTTCATTTCTTGAACTCATCCACCACCTGTAACAAAGGCGGCTACTCCCTCCACCACTAACCCCCCCTGGATAACAGGATTTGCCTCCATCAGAGCTGTTTTATCATGACTCAAGCTGTATTACTGGGAGATTAGAGAGAGGTTTGGGGATGGAGCCATGAACCTTCCTGCTGGGTGGGCCGGTGAGTTGGCTTGCGTAGCTTTGGGTCAGCCTTTTCCAAAGCAACAGACGTGGGCGTCTGTGTAGATTCATCTCCGTGGGGGATTGTGTTTCTTGTTCCAAAAGAGAAAAAAAAACACCTTCAGAATCCAAATGTGATGCCAATCAATTGCTCGGTGAGTCAAGAAGTGTTGAATTGACCTCACTGTCATCATCAGGGTTTGCGCAAAGTCCATAAGCTGCATAAAATACATGTACTGTGATAAATATATCCAGAAAATCATCCTCCTTTGAAGTTTCCAGAAAAAGTTTTGTATATTGAAAGCGAATATTATAATCTTCCTCGTACTCACTAATTAGAAACGCATCTTTTCTTAACTCGATTAGGTTCATTTTGTCTACTCAGTTAAATAGTATAGAGGTTTTTCTTTTTTCAGACAGAGATTAGGAGATGTTTCTTTTACCTTGACATGTTTCGACTGTTCACTTCAGTCTTCTTCAGAAGCGTCATCTGATGTGTGTCCTGACATGTCTCTATCAGCTGGTGTTTCCTTGAAGGCGTGACCGGCCTGGCAATCTGACAGATCCAACGTTTGAATTTGTTGCTTTCTGACCCTGGATCAAGGAGGCCATAGAGATCAGGAGGTGGGCCAGGGACACCATCAGCCGGGATGAGGGGGCTTTCATGCTGTCACACACCTGGGACGCTCTCCTCCAGAGACCATTGGGTGGTGGTGGTGGGGGGGTGATGTCACGCCTTCAAGGAAACACCAGCTGATAAAGGCACGTCACGACACACGTCAGATGACGCTTCTGAAGAAGACTGAAGTTAACAGTCGAAACATGTCAAGGTAAAACAACATCTACTAATCTCTTTGTCTGAAAAAAGAAAAATCTCTATGCACATCTTTTCTTGTTCATTTTTTTAAAGACGCAGTGAGGCAACATCCTTTGCTCTCTTCAACCTGTTTAGGTTGACATTGGCTTGAATAAACCACAATTATGACTGCGATCAACCCAAACATTCAAAAGGTCCTCCAACCCATACAACGATATAGGTTGTATGTTCCCACCCTCCAGTACAACCCACAAGAGCATTTCCTAAATAAGCACCCCAACCGGTGGACCATAGAAAACCACATAAATGACAGGTAACAGCTGCAGTTTTAAACATTTTTAACATTGTCAATCAGTCACAGTTGCAACAATACCACATGGTTAGGTTTAGGCAACAAAACTCCTTAGCTAGGTTTAGAAAAAGATCACGGTTGGGTTTAAAATAAGTATATTTGTTACTAACAATGTAATTTGATGTATCTGACATACTACATTACTTTGTTGAAATAACTCAACGTTGACTTTTGGTTTTATATGAGAAACAAACAGTGGTCTCCTGGATGAAAGTTCTGTGTTTGATTGATCTATCCATCTCCCTCCCACACAACATGTACTTTGTTGCTCTTCATACAATGTCATCTGACTTCCTTCTTTGCTCCCGTCATAATTAGTGTGGCCAGGGGCGAAAATCCCATTTCATAGTTGGGGGGGGGACAATAAACAGTAAAATTTTAGAGAATAAAACAAGGAACAAAAGTTGTAGCCTGTCTTTTAAACAGCATCTTTTACCGCAATTTGACGCTTTAATCTTCTCTCTATCTCTCCAACAGGCAGAGTGAATGTCTATACTTATGAGAAATGGCTTAACAACTAAACATTTCCTGCAATTAAACTGGTTTATAAACAGTGTGCTGTGAGATCTGCCGCTGCGCACCTCACAACCGTGCATAATAGTTGCGCATAATGACCGCTCCTCGTTGGTTAAACTGCACGTCTTTCATGTTTGTCTCACTGACAGGTGGAGAGCCTACAGACAGGTACCCATTAGCTACGAGCCGTTCCGTCACAACCGTGCGTAATAGTCGCGCGTAATGACTGCTCCTCGTCGGTTAAACTGCACGTCTCTCATGTTTGTCTCACTGACAGGTGGAGAGCCTACAGACAGGTACCCATTAGCTACGAGCCGCTCCGCCACTGACTGCTCTTGTCCTGTCCTCTCCCTCGTCTTTCTCACCTGTCCTCTCTGACTATCACTAAACTCTGAGCTTAATCATTAGCTTTTAGCTTAGCAGCATTCGTAAATTGAGTAGGCTTTTGAACAATGCAGGAGAAATGTTGCAGACAGTTTATATTATCAGCCTGGGCCTGGGGCTTGTTGTAACAGTACAGGTTTCAGTAAGTTAAATTTAAGACTTTTTAAGACCTTTTTAATGCCACCTTGAATGGAATTTAAGACCGAAAAAACTATAAATATAAGCGATGGTTGGGGGATCCAGCTGTAATATAACCAGTGCTTAATGTGTAAAATTAGAAGTAGGGGAACACTTTTGGCCTCTGAGAGAGCAGTGTTCCCCCACTCCCAAAAGTGGGGGAACAGAGCCGCTTCACTGCGCAACTCCGAATGGAATGGTTGTGACATCTAGTGTTGTCACGGTACCAAAATTGGGACCCACGGTACGATACCAGTGAAAGTATCACGGTTCTGAGTAGTATCACAATACCACAGCGAAAATGAGGCAGATGTGCCTTTTGTCATTTATAAAAAGAT
>NC_065506.1:19153436-19158540 GCF_006386435.1 Epinephelus moara | reverse complement strand
GGGGGGGACAGCTTTACTGAAGGGGGAGTCATGTCCCCCCTGTCCCCCCTGGGATTTCCGCCCCTGAGTGTGGCCACTAGAGGTTGCCCCCTAAAAATAAATGGTATATGGTTTGTAATTCTTGCTTGTACAAACAACCTATGTGGTGGTTGGGAGGTTTAGGTTAGGGTTAGGTTAAGAGTAAGGCATTTAGTTGTGATGGTTAAGGTTATGGTAAGGGGCTAGGGAATGCATCATGTCAATGTGGGTCTTCACAAAAGACAGAAGTACAAGAATGTGTGTGTGTGTGTGTGTGTGTGTGTGTGTGTGTTTAGCTCTTTGTTTTTGCTAGTAAGTTAACTAGCAGAGCAGTTATTTGAGTAAATAATTAATTTCACGGAATTTAATTGGAAAGCTAAACCTTGTCAGGTCAGGTGAGACTCATCAAAGTGTTTGATTTTATTTTGACAGTTCCGCCTTGTTGATGTTCTGCACCTAGACACTGCATATGATTTATAGCAGCATTATTCTCAGTGGAATCACTTTACCAGCCATGAACACTTATAACACTTTCTATTCTACTACACCAGCTGCTGTCTTAAGTGATATAACCTTTCATTATTTGTACATTTCCACACCTTTAGGCAAACCCCAATATTGAGTGTTGTTGAGCAGTTTACCAAAAAGATATCTCTCACCGCAGGCTTATCATTTAAACCTTACTGACTTCTATGTGATAAAAATAAAGTATCTAACTTTGTCTTCGCCATGATACTGTTATCAAAGTGAATAATGGGCCATCTGTTGTGTCTAAGCTGATAATCCTCCTCTGTAATGTAATTATTAAAGTGGTTATTCCTTTATTTAAACTGCTGAGCTCGCTTGCAAACTGTGCAAAATTTAACTCTGAAAACATATCTTGAATCCTGATTGCTTTCATTAAATGTTTGTCAGTGGGTGTTTTAATGTGTGTAACTTTTATGACAATACTTAAGCAGTAATAAAAATAAAATTTCACATTTGTTGTCTAGATATCAACCAAACAAAATGGCAGAATCTCTACAAAAAAACTGGCGTAGGACCCTTTCCTCTGCATTGCTCTTTGCAAACTGAAATGAGTAGGAAGCCATCCATATAACAAGGAGATGTGTGAAACAGAAAGATGTAACTCTGATCAATTAGTCTCACCCAGCTGACTTTGTCATATTTTGACTTGTTAATTACTATTTTCACAGGTTATGTGCAAGGTCAGGGGTTTGCACATTATGCATTTGAATTTTCCAGGAAGGGTGGATAGTACAATGCTACATAGAGATGGAAGAGATGTGAGGATGGAGGGGTCAAACTAATATACATCGGCCAAGTAGAAGATCTCTGTCAGTGTTTGATGCACACTCAACATCTGATTCTGTACCACCCATGTCTGGACTTATAACCTGCCACTGTAATTCCTTTTTTTTTTTTTTACTTGTGTGTCCCAGTAAGCCGTAACAGTGTTACAGTGAGGCAGCAAGCACAGTACCAGGACCATGAAATCCAAGCAGCTTAATGGAATTCAGCCATCATTATTTTTTTTCCACCACAGCAACTGTGGCAAGTTTGTCATAAAAGTCAGTCAGTTTTCATATGACATTTCAAAGGCCAAATGAAAATTTCCATTTAAAACTCACATATTGTTTATACTGTACTGTACTATATATTTTTGAGAAGTTAGCAGAGCTCACGTTTTTCTCCTGCAGTTATGTACAGCTGATGTTATATTGCTTTCAGTTCAAAATGAATTATCTGGGAATGGCTAGGGGATGATGATATATGATTCCACTTTTAAATGAAATATCATCTTCAAATTAAATTGCATTCAATGTTTACTTATACTTATACGCACGTGGAACACCATCAGCAACAACACCCCTGATGTCCAAACCAACAATACGTTCAATGTGTTTAGATGTCAGTCTGCGACCCGTGCATACAACAGAAATACACAACCAACTTACTTAGTGTAACCCTACTAGAACTGATCAGAAAAAGAGACAAAACTCAGACAATGCAACAAAAATTATTACATAAATGTCACTAGTGTGGCATAGTATCAACTAAAACATTACTAAGACAACATGTAAGTGTTTAAAACAATCTGACATCCCATCCACAGGTCCTTATAAGCTTTTATTTGATGAATATGATATGTAAACAACTGCTGTATTTACTGTGGTGCTGGTGGTGGTGGTTAGCGGTTTACTTATATGACCTATCTTTCAAAAGCTACGCTCCTGACGGTTTGATTGATGATGATCATTTCAAGATACAACCACCACAGCAGGTTCAATAAACACTTCTGCCAGACAAACAACAAAGAGTTAAAACTCACCTATATTTTATCATAATTCAATTATCAATCAAATGTCCAGACAATGTAAACCCAGCAAAATAGTCCAAACACATATCCACAAACTGTCATTACATGATTTCAAATGTTCATATTTCCCTGTACACAATAACTCCCAATTGCATGTGAATCTAATGATATATTAAAGGAGCCATATGTAAGAAATCTAAAGCAAATAGTCGTAAAATCACCCTAATATGTCACAGAGACTAAGGAATAATGTTCATATAACATACTGATCTCACCACCCACCACCGTCTACCAGTCACGCAGTCAGTAGAGTCTCAGCATCAGTTACAGTTACGACTGAGCTACAGCAGCACAGCAAGCAGCATTANGCAGTATTTTGAATTTGAGTGCAGTAACCATTTTGGCCACATTCTTACATACAGCGCCTTTAATATCAAAATGGTAGCTGAACTCTTAACTTTTGATTGGCACCTCACTTGAGCCAATAGAAGCTTCAATGCTGTCAATATGAGCTTCAGTAGCTTATGAGGGCCTGTGTTAAAAGGAAGGGCCTGCCTCACTTCTCAGGTTACCGAGCCAATCAATAGCCAGTGATTGGCCCAGTGGCTTATGGGTCTTGTAGTCAATGACACTCCTAACCTCAAGTGTACTTTTGAATGGGTACTTGACACCACTGTAAGAAATGTACAGAAATGATAAACAAATGGCTTCTATGTTGTCTTCGGGGGGGGGGGAGTCTTTCTTATCACTTTATGCTTACTAGAAGTGTTGTTATATACATTAGGCTTTTAAATAGATGTGTCTGTCTTTGTTGCTATGATTTTTTACTCATATTCACACCTTCAAAACACACTTTTTTCAAAAGCTCCAGGACAAAACCTTAAAAAAATGTGTAAAATGTTTCTTTTTCTGTAATATTGTTATGTACTTCAAATCTGGACTATGAGAGGCTTCACGCTATGTTTACTTTGAGTATGCTTTGGATAGGCATTTTATGTGAATTTAGGTGAATTTTACAGGACTGGTTAAACAACATAAATTCCACAGTGATTTTTACACACCGCCTACACACACACACACAATGCAGTGGTTGTTGACACTCTCATTCATATCTAGAGACTAAGATCAGTGAGTCTGTTTTTGTACTCACTTGACTTGGCATTCTGTGAGTTTTTTGCACCATGAAGTCCTCCACAGTCTGCTCCAGGTTGAACTTATGTGCTTATTCATTCCCAATATAAAATATAACTAGTTCACTCAGTCTCTCCCTCCCTCCTTGTGCTCCTCAAATTCAAAAGTTTTGAGCTGAATGGGGCTCTACAATTACATCAGGGAATATTGACACAAACAGCAGAAATACCTCAAACACCTCACTGAGGGGAAAAGTTCCAAAGTGAATGCAGAAGTCACCGCTGGCAGATCTATCATGAGCATTTTAGCCGAACCCAGTGTGCCCCTTAATGTACAGAATAAACATGGTGGGTACTTGGGGCACTTAGTGTGCTCTCCGGATGGTGCATCAAAACAGTTACAACCATAAAACCATACCCCAAGAGTATGTGATCGTTCATTTGATTGCATTGTTTTTATTGTTTTGTACTGTTCACTTAGTGCTAGCCCAGCCTGGGTTCAACTGCTGTTCTGCAATCCTCAGTGAATGTAGCAACACATTTAGAACACAGATCATTTCAGAGTGTCAACTGAGTGCTGAGTGTCACCTCTCTGGGGCTCAGCCCTCTTGCAGCCACAGACACACTCTCTCTCAAATTGGGGGAATGTATCAGGGAAAAACTGGGGTAAACATTGGCAGGGCATTTGATTCACGGAGGGACCTTCATTTGGTTTTGAAGATCAAAACTGACCCTGAACTGTCTTTCTTCCTCCTGAACAGCTAAGCTAACGTTGTTGCAAAGCATTTGAAAAACCACAATATTGTGATATTGTGGTTTTAGCTGGCTAATGTTAGCTCATGAGCGAGCCCTAGAGGCAGGATACTGTCTGCAGTTTACTTAATGGCCACCAGTGTAATTACGTAATAACTTTTAAAGGGAAATTTCGGTTTATTTCAACCCATCTCCTATCGTCCTAAATTTGTTCCAAGTCACTAGTGACATAGAAATAATAGTTAGCATGTTAGCCGTTAGCCTAGATACAGCCGTAGCGTCAGACCTGTTAAAATGTAATTGAACGGGCATCCTTTTGTTGTGGAAATTCTCTGCTGCTGGTGAATAATGAAATAGAGACTTCTGCCGGCCGACAAGGGTTTTTATTTTCTTTGAAAAGAAAAGGTCAGTCATCACACGAGCGGTCAGAATGAAGAAAAGACCCCGAACATAGGAAAGCCTAAACATTTATACCTGAGGAACGCTTCTTACGGTGTGTTTCACACCCTTCTGTCCGCGGCAGGGAGCAGCGCCCCTACCCATTGTTTTCACACTCTTTCGTCTGTTGCAAGTTTTGGCTCCGACCCCCTAGGTGTGTTTCACACCTGGCGTATCCTGCAGGATTTAGTATCTAGGTGGGAGGTTAAGAGGTCTAGACATTCTTTGTATTTGAAAACACAAAGAATACACAAAATGACTGCCTCATATCGTTAGGATAAATGTCAGAGAACATATAGAAAACGACATGTAAACGTGTTGTCTTACCTTACCGGTGTGGTGCCATGTTTGTTGTTTACCATTTAGCTAAGGCTGCAACCGGTCCCATTCCTTGCAACAGAGGTATTCCTCTTCTGTGGGCACTGGGGCACAGCATTCACAGGTA